>NC_092121.1:4153725-4318725 GCF_045679555.1 Salvelinus alpinus | reverse complement strand
TCAGCTCGGGGATTCGATCTAGCAACCTTTTGGTTACTGGCCCAACGCTCTAACCACTAGGCTACCTGCCTTCATGTTATATGAAGAGAAACACTACCAAATATTGTTGACACATTGGAATCCAGCTAAAGTGTTATTTGTTATAAATGGCATCTTATTAATTATTAAGTGATGCCCTACAATTACTACCAAATTCACCCACATTGAGAAAATGGTCAAATGGTAATTACATAATGATTACCTAATAATTACTATTTTGTTTCTTTGGGATTAATTAAATGTAGCACCATAATATGTCATTTCGCACTCGATTGTTAACACTTGTGTTGAATGAATGAATAACTCATTGTTAATAACATGAATGAATAACTCATTGTTAATAACATGAATGAATAACTCATTGTTAATAACATGAATGAATAACTCATTGTTAATAACATGAATGAATAACTCATTGTTAATAACATGAATGAATAACTCATTGTTAATAACATGAATGAATAACTCATTGTTAATAACATGAATGAATAACATTTGGAAACCTCTTTTTAATCTGATCCTTTTAAAACCATGTGGACCTGCAACAGCAGAGCGCGGGTATCTTCCTTTTCCCCTCATGTTATTCAACTGTTGCCATGCACCCGCAACAGAGAGAACTCAGATGTGCCAATGCCTTTTGAACTGTAAAACCATGCGGACTATTGCACCTTAACTTTGAATGTAAATGCAATGTTGACTGTATAGAGCAGCATGTTGTGTTTTGTCTTTTTCTTTTTCATCCAACAAACCAGCTTGAGATACTAATGATACTAAATGTTTTTTGGGGGTCTATGTGTATGTTTTTAGTTAAATAAAATAAAATAATAGGCAATTACTATTGAAAACCATCTTACCTAGCAGTTTTGATTGAATGGGGACCTCACACAGAAATCCTATTGCTTATTCTCTACTGGGTTTGAGTGACTCTGGAACTGTCCTTTATGGATCATGTTAGAGATAAGTCCGTGTTCTATGATAAACAAAAGCCAGACTTGACATGGTAAAAACAGGCCCACCCAGTCGTTCACTGCTCTGTGGTGCCACTGTCTCCCTCTCCCATGACCTCTGACCCCTAGCGTAATGTCACCCCCAAGGCACTGGTAAATTGACCCTCTCGGAGATGGACGCACAAGGACCCTCTGTTTGCGTTGTCGGAGGAGGGGTGGGGTGGGGGGGGGGGAGGTGGACGAGGGGTCCAGACAGCTTGGCTACAGGGTGACAGGGAGGGACACTGGGGCGTGTCATCTATTCTATCCTTCTATCCTTTCTTGTCCTCTTCCTGTCCTATCCTGTCCTGTCCTGTCCCTGGTGCTGTTGCCACAGTGCCTGGCAGATGTCATCAGGTGGTGGCACCTCTGGTAGCTGGGTGACAGCCAGCCAGTGGCCACGGTTTACGTGTCTATCCCTTAGACCTCTGCTACCCGACCCGAGTCTGACGGGCCCCGACATTATACAACGGGTTAGGGCTGGGTAGGGCCTGTTTTTCATCAATAACAAGGGTACAGGAAGGGCTCGGGTATCACTAAATTGATCAGTAACATTTTGAAGCTGAGCTCTCCTGCATTGTACAGTCCTATCTGACGAAGATCACAACATGGTGTCAGACGTGCTTCAACCTGGTCAAATATAAAACAGGAAGGAACAGTGTTTCTTGAGTTTTGTCCGAGTTTAGAGTGACGAGAAGTAGCTAACAGCTAACTGCTCTCTCATGTCTCTACATTGAGCAGAGCAGCCCGAGCGACGCCGTTGCCACGGATACGCACAGACCCAGAGCCGCCGTGAGCAGAGTGCATGCAGAGTGAGATGCACACGGGGAGAGAGTGACAGACAGAGAGGAGCAGCTAATGGATTTACTAACGGGGGAATGTATTTCTGGTTTCGGGTTCCGGGCAGGGCTGGGCTGGGCCTTAAATTTGTCAGAAGCAATCAGGCCTGGGTAGGGTAGGACCTGAAGGTCGCGGGCATTGGGTAGGGCTCAGAATTAAAATCCATGCCCGTGCAGGCATCGACTGTCACTGTGTGTGTGTGTGTGTGTGTGTGTGCGTGCGTGCGTGCGTGCGTGCGTGTGGGTGAAGCTTCTATTTCAAAGACACTATCAGAGTTAGGCTCACAGCTATCATTCAGATTCACATTGACAAAATACCCAAACACAGATTTTGAGGGCTACGTCCAAAATGGCACCCTAATCCCTAAATAGTGCACTACTTTTGACCAGCAGTGCAAAAAAAGTAGTGCACTATAAAGAGAATTGGCTGCCATTTGGGACGTAACCAAGACGTGTCAGATGAGTGGCTTGAATCTGAGTGCGTCAGCCTTCTATAAATCCTCATATAAATCCTCTTCTGTGTCGTCGAATCACTGATGTGTCCATGCAGGCAGAGCTATGGTCGTCATTACCACTAACGAGGATCATTTCTATTCATGTATTCCTCTCCTATCTTATATATGACATGTATGTGTTTCTATGTTGAACCGTTAATCAGCTGGGCCGGTTAATTAGATGCCACTTTTCCATTTACAGTAAATAACACAATGGCAAGACGTGTGTTAGTTTAGGTACCGATGGTTTTAGATGGTCTCAAATGAGTACACAGTTCCATATCATTCCATACAATGTCTCTGTGAATACCAGATAAACTCATCTGAAATAGGACTGTGAATAAATACCATCTGAAAAATACCAGTTACAAGTTACCTCTACAAACAGTAGTATTACATGCTGTGAGACCCACAGCTGTAAGGGGCAACATAAATGTGATCCATAACTGTCAAATCATTACTGTTACACACAGTTCCCCTTGTGTTAGAGCTGATGTTCCTCTGAAATGGGCCTCGGGACAATGCAAAGAAACTGGACGTTTGCCATGGAGGAAGGGCAGAAGAGAGAGAGAGAGGAGGAGAGGAGAGGGGAAGAGAGGGGAGCGAGGGGCTGCCACCTCCTTCTCCAGATGCGGTCGCCATGGCATCAGCAGGCTGGGAACCTGACCTTTGACCCTGCCTGGGTTCTGTACTGAGGGTCGCCGGCTGACCCCTGTTGTTTGTACAGAAAGTCCCGCAGGCCACGAGAGAAAGAAGGGGGGCAGGGTCGGGGAGCGACATCTGCTGGCGTGTGTGTGTGTGTGTGTGTGTGTGTGTGTGTGTGTGTGTGTGTGTGTGTGTGTGTGTGTGTGTGTGTGTGTGTGTGTGTGTGTGTGTGTGTGTGTGTGTGTGTGTGTGTGTGTGTGTGCGAGCGTGTGCATGCGTTCTTGCACGTGTTAAATGATATATGTTATAGTGTACTCTTGTGTATGTACTGTGTAGTTAGTGTGTCATGAAGCATATTGGCATTGCATTACTCAACTTTACTACTAACTGGGAACTTAATTTCACTTTCTTTTTAATGTTGGTGTTTTATATTAGGCTAGACAACTCCCTTCATTCATGATCACACTAACTCCACACAGACATATTCTATATGTATCCGTGCCCATTGCAAGGCTAGGCGCCAAAACCACTACTGCCATTTACTGAGTAATGTCTTTATTCCACGTCCTCAGCTACACTGATGACAAAGTTGTTCCTGTCAATCAAACTGACAATCTCAATCCTGATTGGACAACATCTCTCTCTCTCTCTCTCTCTCTCTCATTAAATGTGATTGGATAACTCTCTCTTTGTGTAATGAATGTGATTGGTCAACTCTCTCTCTCTCTCTCTCTCTCTCTCTCTCTCTCTCTCTCTCTCTCTCTCTCTCTCTCTCTCTCTCTCTCTCTCTCTCTCTCTCTCTCTCTCTCTCTCTCTCTCTCTCTCTCTCTCTCTCTCTCTCTCTCTCTCTCCTCATACCCAGGCTCCACCCCTCTCCTCTCTTTGCGCCAGTGGTTTAGGTGTTAAGGAGCAGCTCCACACTAACACGGCTTGCCTATCTCTCTCTCTCCGATGCCGGCGTCCCAAATGGCATCCTATTCCCTATACAGTGCACTACTTTTGACCAGACCTCTACGGGCCCTGTTCAAAAGTAGCGAAGTGTGAAGCAATAGGGTGCCCTATGGGACGTATCCATGGTCTCCCTGAACATACCGACACCGTCATAAACGTCTGAACACGAAGGACGACTTCTGGTAGTGGTGATCCGTTGTTGCCGAGCACAGAGGACAGGTATGCAGACGTACATACATGACCAGGACATTACACCCAGTTTACAGGGGGGGGGGGGGGGGTGTGGTGTTCCAAATGGCATCCTATCCACTGAATAGCGCACTACTTTTGACCAGCACCTGGTCACAAGTAGTGCACTTCAAAGGGAAAAGGTTGCCATTTGGCAAGCACACCATGGCTCTGCTCCAAGACCTTTATGGGTTTGTGAGTCCTATTGTATGAAAGGCCTTATGGGGAGAGTGAAGGGTGATGTGCACATAGGTATATACCGGTACATACAGTATCCATCTATATGCTGTGTCTAATTACAGTATGTAACACATATCCCTACATTCATACAGAATACAATCCCTCACCTTTGGCTATTTATAGTGTCTTCTCACTACATAAGAGGTATCTGTTTGACGGTTTGGGTATTTCTCAAAATCTTCATTGGGCCCCGTAGTACAGTGTCAGGGTGTGAAACACACACACACACACACACACACACACACACACACACACACACACACACACACACACACACACACACACACACACACACACACACACACACACACACACACACACACACACACACACACACACACACAAAGCTCTCCAGCCTCCTATCCTTTATAGGTCTCTTTATAGAGCAGCAAGGCCTGTTGGGATCTCAGGGGACTAGGACCAATGAGGGAGGTGGGGGAGGGGTCAGGGGCCACAGACACTTCCTGTCTGTAATCAACGTTCCAGGTGTAATGGATGCCATGTGACAGCTGCACTGACACATGCTCGCGCACACACGAACCCGCACTCGCATGCACACCCGCATACACTCACAAACAAACACACACATACATGGGTCGGCCCACTATAACGTCTTGTCCAGCCACAGTGTGTGATGTTAAACATACGTCCCAGCCGCCTGGCAAGCCCATTTATTACCAGTGGGGTTAATGTCAACACAACTAGGAGTGTGCAGACTTGGATGAATGAGGCAAAGCTATGACATTACACAGAGTGTGTGTCTGTGTGTGCGTGTGTATTTTGGTGTGTGTGTGTGTGTACTCTTGAAAAACGCTGATCTCTCTCTGTCTCTTACTCTCCCCCATCTCTCTCTCTCATGCTGTTAAAGACGTAGACTAACTTAGTGACAGCTCGATGGTTGTCAGGTTGAAGCGTCTCTCCTGTAAGTCCACTGTCAGGGGGTGTTGTTTTATAATTAGCAACTAATTAATACAGCTGTTGTAGCCCGGGCCCAGTCACAAGTTGACACAATACAACTACTGGTAAGAACCAGAACCATCCAGGTGAAACATGAAGCCTGTCTTCCCAGACTAGATCCGTCTAGAAGAGGATGTTTACTCGGCTCTCTCCCGTAGACTAGAACATCTGTTAATTATAGCATGTAGTGTATTTCTGGGTATTTTCATCATTAAAAAAAACCTTGGGAACAGTCGTTTGAATACTGCTGTACCACCAGCTTGATGTTGAGTATTTGTTTTTTTTTAGTTCATGAAACAGGAATCAAGTCAATCGAATATTACCCAATTCATACATATTCATAAAAAAATAAAATAATCGAATTCAGAAATGTTTCATTTAAAAAACGCAAATATTTGTTATGAGGAGCTTTCATCTAATTATGTTTAAATTTATGTAAAATATCAACACCCTAGCCAGGATAGCCTACATACAGATGGATGGGAGGCATCCCATCTTAGAGACAAAAAAATAATAATTGCAAGCAGGCACTGTAAAGGCCTCTAAAATTGATACTTCTGTAGAGGGAAGTAACACATTGAATACTGTCAGCGGATTGGCTATCTACATCATATTTGATCTTCTGGGACAGACCCTATCCGTCTCTTAGCTATGGACGGGGTATGATGTTATTGTTTTAACAGCTTGTGACACAGGGTTTTAATAGAAATGACGGATGTCGTGTTTTCGCAGCGCCAAAAGATCCTCGCCACTTACCACTGATAACTCAGGTGGTGCGTTAACCCTGCCACTCGACAACCATATTATTAAACGTTCCCGGCTGAAAAGATGAAGTGGAGGAGAAATGGACACGATTATTTCCCTCTCTAATGCTTCATATTTATCTCTGTGTATTAATCTGGTCATGGATAATTGTACATTTTCATACGCACACACACACACACACACACACACACACACACACACACACACACACACACACACACACACACACACACACACACACACACACACACCCACACCTAAGCATAATACTACCGTAGTAATATTGTCAATATACTGTGCTTTTGGTCATGTAATGTAGCACATTATCTGTCCATAAAACATTAAAAGACAAGTTTTATTATATTGAATTATATGTAAAAGAACTATTTCAAATAAACAAATGTAGGCTTTACAGACTCACTGAAAGCCTACAATTCAGAAAATGCCAGCTTTGAGGCCCCTCAAAATGTGTCCAGATCTGTCCAGAGTATTATCATGGAAATGGTGTCAGATACCATGCAGTGAATTCATTATCATTCCTTTATTAAGATCTCATTTGCATAGAACTACAAAGACAAGCTGGCAAAGGATCCAGACATGATTTACATGTGTGTGCCTCTTATGCAGTGTGTTTGTTTGTGTGTGTGTGTGTGTGCGTGTGTGTGTGTGTGTATATTTATGTGTGTATCTTCAGCTTGTACAGTATGTTATAAACCGGCATCGTGTTTCTTGTCATTTATGGGGAAGTAAACATGCATGTAATGTTGCCTTTGTGTGATTGTGTGTACTTGTGTGTGTGTGTTTGTGTGTACGTGTGTGCGTGCGCGTGTTTGTCTTTGTCTTGAAGGTGTGTAAATCTGTCGTTTCGGCGATTGCATTTCTCTTTGCGGATGAGAGTAAGCGTTTATCTGTGCTCTGCAAGAGGAAGGGGTGTGAAAATGCTGACGTGTGTGTGTGTGTAAAAGTGCCATGAAACTGATTGCACGCTTACCATAGCATTTGGATACGGACAATACAAAATGCATAGAAACAACCATTTTGTCATGCCTCCTCTTGCAATCCACAGATCCCATAGTAGAGATGTAGTCCAGTGTAGCAGCATATTAAAGCGCCTTCATTAATTCTGAGTGTGTGCAGTGTACGTCATGTCCCCTGCTCTCGAGACAGCCCGGGCCTCGTCAGAATCAAATTGATGTGTGTTAACGGTGCATGTATTCATTAATATACCTGAGCTGGAAAAAGGTTAGTCCTTAGCATCACTAAAGTGTAGGAGACTACTAGATTGGCGTGGTCCAAAACTGGGATAAATACCAATCATTGTGTACCAGTCCAGAGCAAATTAAAGGGACAGTTCACTCTAAAATAAACATTTCTCACACGCGTCCACAGCTCAAATGTAGTTTAGGTAAAGACTCCATATCTCACTCTATCTGTTCTTTAGGTCCCAGTATGCAATACCATACATCTACAGGATTGGGAATGAAGGGACAGATAGGCACCATCTAATTCCATTTCAAATGGTCATCAACCCAATCATCATTCGCTCTATGGGGCTACAAATATGTTGGTGCTGTTCCCTAAACCAAGACACCATCATCTATCCCTAAACCTACAGACCCGGGTCTTAGTCTTAGTCTAGTTACTCTTTTAACATACTACGAAGCGGAAGGGAGAGAGTTAATGCCGATCGGCAGCCATCAGTTTAATCATAATCAGGAGGCTAAAGAGGAGTAATGGAACTCGGGCTCCGGGCCACGCTTGTGTTCCGCCGTAGATTAGCCGCTGATTTGCATAGCGCCTTCCTTCATCCCGGTAGCGGCGGAGACAGGTTGTCCTCCTCGGACACAGTCAAGCGTAGCCCCCGGAGCCGCTTTGACAAATGGATCTGCGCAGCGCTTGTCTTTGGGCTGGAGGGACCGGGGGGGTGGAGGGGACGTGGAGGCGGGGAAGGGGTAGCGGTGAGGACAGTGATTGATAGCCGACGTGGTAAATAGTGCAGAACTTTTTTTTAATAGGAGTACAAGAGGTGTTTAAAAATCGCAGTAATGGAGAAATATGGAGCCGCGGGAGGGAGGGAATGGGAGGAAGGGAATGGGAGGGGAGGGAGGGAGGGAGGGGGAGGGAGGGAGGGAGGGAGGGAGGGAGGGAGGGAGGTGGAATGAGAGGGAGACTTAGGAGGGAAGGTAGAGGGGGAGGGTTGGAGGGAGGAGATTTTATTTAAAAAGAAGGGTTTTTGATTTTTGAGAGGCGTGTTTCTGCGAGTGTGTGTGTGTGTGTGTGTGCGTGTGTGTCACTCCCTTGTTGTATCAATTGAACATATTCTGCTGAACCGGATTGAACGTTTTCCATTCCATGTCCGTTGATCTTGGAAACAATCCCAGTTGTCAAGATGTGATGGGATGTTGACACTAGCTGAGAGGGGTGACAATGCTTTGTATATTAAGCAGCAGCTCTAGCAGGCTCAGATTGGATTCTGAAACCAAATGTTTGGCCTATCTGTCCATCAGAGGAGAGGAAGAGGAAGTACCGGGTAGCTCACCTGTTAGATGTAGGAAGGGGGGAAAAAACTCCTGGGGACTCGATATGGTTCGTACTTTCATGCTTTCAACTAGTGTCATCCACTATCTTTCCAATGTCGTCACTGTCGTCACTACCAATTCCAATGTCGTCACTGTTGTCATTACCGTCACTGTGGTCATTGCCGACATTCACACAGTCATCGGTGTTAGACGCATACGTCTGTCATCACAGCTTTGACCATGAACGACGTTGCTGCAGGAACATCATCATCATCATGAGTTATTGCGGCGTTGACACAGCTCGAATTACCCACAATTTGAAACGGGAAGTGGCTATTTAGCTACATGGATAAAGAAGGACCATTCCACAGTATGACTAAATGGGTGATCCGCTGGGCAGGGCCTGGAGGTACTGAAGGTAACTAGAACAGCAATAAATTAGAAAATATGCCACTGCCAATCAATAAAGGATGCCGTGAATGGTTGTGTCAAACATGTCACAGACATGACCATCACTGCAAGAGGAGAATAGACACCGTTCTGCCGTCCGATACTTTATCCCCCATCCAGGCACGCTCTATCCCCCACTCGCATTGTAACCTGTAACGCTGGTGCATATTGGACCTGACTGGAGAGGAAGTGGCCATTAAAGCACGGGTTACAGCTAATCTGTTACACCCATGCATTTTGAAGACATGGCCGGGGTGAGGGAAGAGGGTGAGAGTGCTTGCGTGTTTGAGGTGGTTGTTGTGAGTGTGTGTATGCATACATGTGTGTTTGGGTTGTGGGTGGGTGTGTATTTGTGGGTCAGGTATGTGTGTAGGACTGAGGCTGGTGGTGGGGTTCTAATGGATGGCTCCCATCACTCACTGTGCCTCCTCCGCCGCCCTCGGTAACGAGGTTCTGGAGTGATGGGGTGGGCATGAAGAGAGGGAAGGAGGGATAGAGGGATGGAGGGAAGCAGGAGGATGCAATGGTGCTTTGAGTGTCCTGCTTGACAAAGAGAGAGAGAGAGAGAGAGGGGGGTGTGGCCGGGGGTCCCCACTGCCATGAGTTAAGCTCTCTCTGCTGTGAAATTAAAATGGAGTCGCACGCGAGACGAGAGAGGGGAAGGAGAGCGAGAGAGGAGAGTGAAGGGGGGCTACCTTGTGCTTAAGGGGACAGCCCTCCTTCAGAATCACATTTACAGAGCACCTCTCTCTCTCTCTCTCTCGCTCTCTCTCAATTCAAAGGGATTTATTGGAATGGGAAACATACGTTTACATTGCCAAAGCAAGTGAAATTGATTATAAACAAAACTGAAATAAATAATCAAAAATTGACAGTAAACATTACACTCACAAAAGTTCAAAAGGAATAGAGACATTTCAAATGTCATATTGTGGCTATAACAGTGCTGTAACTATGTGCAAATAGTGAAAAAGGGAAAATAAATAAACATCACTCTCCCTCTCGTCTTTCCTCCACTCTCCCTCTTCATTATTCTACCAATGATCCACCCATTGTTCTTCACTGCTCGTTCCTCTGATTGAGTAGAATACTGTATTTATAAACTGTGTGGCTGAATCCTAAAATATACAGAACATTCTCAATTGTTATTATGAAATCACGAGGTTTTGACTGTAAATAATGAGTGTCAATATGCTCTACTGCCACCTGGTGTCCTATCACCATACTACCGCAAACAAAGACTACAAAAAAAAGTTCAAACCGTTGTGCCCATCTGATCATCTTCCCTGCAATGATAGGATGAGACCACAGGGTGGCAGTGTTACTTAGGACTCCCTTACAACGTCAACCATCTCATGTGCGTAGACAACAGCTATTGGTAAGTTTAAAAAAAACACCCCCCAACATATTCAACCTGGTTCTTCTCCTGACATCAGTCATTTCAGTGGCGTCATGGTACAACAATCCCCACTAGCAACCAGTGGACTGTAGTCTGTAAGTCTGTCGGACGCTCCTCAGGACTTGGAGCAAGGACCCAGAGTTTCTAGCTGTGCTAGACTGACCCAGTGGACCCACAGCCAACGTGCCACATGGGAGAGCAGCACCGAGGTGCCATGGAGGTTTCCTAGTGCCATGGAGGTTTCCTAGTGCCAGAGAGCAGGGTGGCCTAATTGCTTTAGAGGTCTGCCACCAGCAGGACAGCACGAGTGAAGTTACTGCCATGGCAGACTGCCAGCCCTGTGTTTGATGTCAGAGAGCCCAGCAGTGCCCAGTGATGTCATGTACAATGCTGGTTGGATGCCCTCTGCTGGGTAATGTGAGTACTACATCAGGTGACATGCTATTTGATAGTCTTTATTTTTTTAAGGAAATATTTGACCCAAATGCCTGATCCGGCATCAGTAGTAGATTATAAAGAGGACACTATCACAGTTTTTCTTTGAGATGTCACATAGCTTTTTGGGGGGGGTGGCCAAGGTGATGGAATCCTTGCATGTCTCTCCTGTCATTGGGTGTATGTGCATTTCTAGTCTCTGTCCACAAGGAGGTGCTGTTGCAAAAACCACTTCAACTCAATAAACAATTTATACCCACTGGCTGATTACTGGCAGACAACACCTAACAACACAACACATGCATAACCAACAACATACCAACATCCAAACACTACAGACACTCACACACACGAAACGACAAGAATGACATCTGGGTAAAGCACACACACGAAACGACAAGAATGACATCTGGGTAAAACACAGTGCATATTGTATTGACATGCCTTTACAGTAGGATGTGACAGTGCCAGTTTCTCTAGTAGATTGGCAGGGAGATTATACTGTACGTAGAATCAGTTTGACAGGAAAGAATCTTCTATTTGGCTCGTGGCACGGCTTTCCTTTATCTCCGAGCCAGTTGTGATTGATGCCGGGGACGTATTTGCTTATCTACGTCGCTACAGTTCTGTACGGGGTACCTGCTTTGAATGAGCGTTTCGTTCGTTCGTTTAACAAATTTTTCGCATAGAGTTGATCATCAAGTATCAGCGAACAGTCATGTCAAATTGCCATCGATGTAAGGTAACATTACTGTTGATCACGAATGATATTTAATCCGATCTTCTCTCAAGTGAATGATTTGGTGTCTACTTTTTTGTTGTCATCCACCAAGTAAACCAAATCAATATCAGTAACTAGGACCCAGTCGTAAGAGGTAAAGTTCACTCCCATTTTCCCCACCCAGGTACAGACCAGAGCAGAAATGTTCGGTGCTTTCTGTAATCGACCGTCAGAAACAAGGCTACATTTGTAGGGCCACGTGCTGCTGTCTGTCCAAGGTCCCTGTCACCTTGAAGTTCAAATCAAATCAAATGTTGGTGTAGACCTTACCGTGAAATGCTTACTTGCAAAGCCCTTAACCAACAATGCAGTTCAATAGAGTTAAGAAAATATTGACTAAAAAAAACGAAAGTAAAAAATATTCAACCTGGCTCTTCTCCTGACATCAGTCATTTCAGTCGTGGTACAACAAGCCCCAGTAAAAAATAAAATAAAAAGTAACACAATAAAATAACAATAGCGTGGCTATATACTGTGTAGAACCATGTGAACTCTTGTGCAGTGCTGGTAAAAGATAGCGTTGTTGGGTGTTGGATGGTGTGTCCCTTCTCAATTGTGTTTGTTGTTCAGGCATCTGCCAGGCATCTGCCAATAAAACACTCATGCTGAGACACACACACACACACAGCCTGTCCCAGAAAGGGGGGGAGAGGGAGAGGGAGAGGGAGAGGGAGAGGGAGAGACAGAGAGAGAGAGAAAGAGAGAGATCAGATCAGACAAAGGGAGGCAGGGAGGGAGCGAGGGAGGGAGGGAGCGAGGGAAGGATGCACGTGCTGTGCTGATAAAAATGGCCTTAGCCTTTTAAATAAGGTTTATAAGCCTGCCTGAACTATAATGCTTTTTCACTGTACTGTGCTGTCAAGCTTGCCCATAGGTCTCACTATAAAGCAGTGGCTCTTATCCCAACTCAGAGCTCATCACCAGATCCAATCTCACATGACCGCTTCTGCCCAGAATATGCAAACTGATATGAAGCTGAGATGTGCTTGAGATCTAAGGATGGCATTGTTGGAAGTTTTGCATGATGTGCCCGTGGCAGAGATTGATAGGAGAGGGGCGCTGCTCAGGTAATTTCCTCCCTCTTCAATCTGATCTTTTAAATTTCTCATAGCGCTATATGAAATACATGTATTATTATCATTATTATGGAGTTCAGATAGTCATAACATGATATTATGATATTGGACAATGGGTTCATATCTGCGTCAGTTCAAGTTGTAGTCTACGTAATGTAGGTAGTCAGAAAAACTGTACGTGCCGACTGTCCCATGTTGCTCCAGGGAAAGTCACTTTCACCCAAAAGGCACGCCTTGATTGTGTCAATTGTCCACATCGCCCTTCTAGAGACACTTATCACATGATCATAGGTTTATGGGCCTTAGCAAACAGATGGTTGACTACTTGGAGCTGGACACAAGGAACCACGCTATCTAGACTTGTGGGGACAGGACCAATCTAAAGCGAGAGATGAGCTGGGTTATGTAGGCCTCTTTGGTTTTATGGCAGCCATTTTGGGTCTGAAGGTTGTTTTCAACTGAAACATGTGATCGGCCAGTTTCAAGGCTTATCACAAGCTGTCTTGGAGATTGCTTTATCGGGTAGTTGACGTTTGTGTCTGCGTCGGTTTCGCTTTCCCTGAACCTGGATATTGCCAGTGGGTTGAAGAGGGTTGTACGAGACTTCTGCTGTCTTACCCTTTGAATAAATATACAGACATTTTTTTTTTTTGCCCCGTCATTGTAGGTGTTTGTGTGTGTCTGAATCTGTGCTGTTGTATATTCAGGAGTGTAATATTGGCACACATGTGGTTTATGTATCCAAGTGCGTCTAAACGACACGCTGACGCCCAACAATGAAGGTCAATAAAAACCGAAGCCACGGAGATGGACTTCCTGCATGCATCCCAGGGCTAAGCCGTTTGGTTACGTACTAACCAACGTGCTACTTCCAAGGGAGCGATTCAAAACCGTACCGCCGGGCATGATGAAAATCAACATGAATACAACATGACATCTACTGGCGGGCAGATCTATAACCATAAAGTCATGTTCACTCTGACCTCTGCAAGGCTTTACATAGTTGCAAGCCTCCCGTCCGACTAGTGCATTTGCATTGCAGACACGGCGAAAGTGTTGCCAGAGTGATTTGGCAGAACATGTAATACGTCGAGCGGATCTATCGAGCGTCCATCTACGCTCTTCCCTCACCTCGCTGTCGCCCTAGTTGTGTTTACCCAAGTCCCAGTGGGCGGAGTCTGTCGTGCTCCACTCAGCTGAGTGTGTATCTGTGTGACAGGAGGAGGGACGAAGGTTGCACCTGTAGCTCTACACCTGACTACCAGAGAGCGAGAGACAGAGAGAGAGACAGAGAGAATAGACTGTACAAGGGAGGACGAAGAAGACGAAGGGAAGGATAGCAGTAAAAGGATAAGAGTGGAAGAGGATTTTGGAGTGGCAATGATCTGATATTTGAGTCGATAAATTGGTCTTTCCTAGCAGGGTTTCTCCCATAAACTATTAAGCTTTGGGAGGAAGGTCGTCTCCAGATCTCTACATATATACAGGTGAGGTTATTGCGCACAAACACACACACACACACACACACACACACACACACACACACACACACACACACACACACACACACACACACACACACACACACAGTCTTGTACAACTAACCTTGTGGGGACACACAATTCAGTCCCATTCAAAATCCTGTTCTCCCTGTCCCTTAACCTAACGCTAACCGTACCATCACCGTAACCCTAACCCTAACCCTAACCGTAACCCTAACCCTAGCCCTAGCTCCTAACCCTAACCCTAAAACTAAACCTAGCTCCTAATCCTAACCCTAACTCTAACCCCGCATTTAAGCTTGTGGGGACCAAAAAAATGTCCCCAGTTGGTCAAATTTTTGTTTGTTTACTATTCTTGTGGACACACACACACACACACACACACACACACACACACACACACACACACACACACACACACACACACACACACCCTAAACTGTGCCTTGACAATGTACAACATTATGCCAGATGTATAGCAAGATTGTAATGACGAAATATTGACGATCAAAATGTAAGAGCTAGTTGTATCTTTCTCCACAACGTGAAATGTCGTGCTTACTACCCTCTTCCCGTATCATACCTAATTCAGATGATTACCTCTTCAACTGACAGAAAGTGGACTTCAGACAGAACAGGCTTCCTTGGGCCCCTCGTACCAGTTAGTAATAAGGACCTTTGAACACTGAGCCTTTTGACCACACACACACACACACTGGGTAAACACTAAGCTGTTAGCACACTAACTGATTGCACTGTGCCTTGGTGACCATATGCATATGTGTCTACATTTGTGTGCATTCAATACCAGGCTCTCGCTAGCTACGTCGGCTGTCAAATACCAACGTGACACCATCATTTGTGTGACTCGCCTTGACATCCTACTCTTCGCTTATAATTGTCAGCTGTATGATCTTAGTCACGGCACCAATTGTGACGTATACCAAAACACATATAGTACATCCTTCGAGGGAATGACCACAGCCCTAATAGCCAGCATGTTGGCCACTGTTGCGTCAAAGCCTGCTTAATGCAATAGTTTGACAGATGCATGAGAAGTGAGGTCGTAATTTGAAGGGACTTTCCCCTCACATTTGACCGTGCTCCACATTTCGTAAAAATATTCGATGTGCGAATTCTCAGATAAGAGTCTGACGTTAGCATGGGAACGGAGCCATCGGCTTTAATCGCAGACAGTTATCACCAAAGGGGACTTCCCTGTCAGTGGCGTTAACCCCAGTCTGCACACACAGGTGGATGTTTACCGTAGTGTAGACTCTCCACATGACTGGAAGGGTTGCTACAGAGTGTACGGTGATATGGTCTCACGAGACATCTGGGCTCTAAGCGCAGGTTTACTACCTGTGACGTACCGGTGATATACTTTCTTTCAGAAAGAATAATAACGGGGTGATTTTGTTGGTTTGATTGATTTTCTGGATGAGCAACATGGACATTATATCCTTATTACCTTGAAGGGATTGCCTTTGGCCATTCCAAATAGTCACGCAACACAGCCATAAAATGAATGACTCTCTAAAATTGAGATTTCATGTTTCCTTATTGAATTCCTCGTGACATCATGTAAACTAACTCAGCACTTGGAACTTTACTGGAAGTTACCTTTGGTCTGCTGACCTGGACAACTGGCTGTGCCAACGACTAGTCTAGGACGTGGTCCAGCAACTTGACCGATGTTCTGCTCTGAAGGAGGGTGTGAAATGGGAAATCTAGGTTACTGATGGCTAAAGGACAAGAGGTGGACGGAGTGACGGAGAGACAGACAGGGTTGATGACCTGAGAATGAGCTGTGTTGAATGTCACCGACTGACTGGCATTCCAATGGGCAATAGAACTAATAAGGAAACCCGCTTAAGAAGGGTCATAAAATGGGTTGCACTTTGACTGCTCGATAACCAACCACAAATCGGGCAGTACTACAAAGGCAGGTGACTGACACATGTATTAGTAAACTAAGATAAACAATTTAGCATTACAAATATGTTAGGTTGAATAACAATTGACAAGTAAAAAATAAACTGTCACCAAGAAATGATCGCACATAAAGACAGATATTGGACCAGACATATCTTAGACAGACTATTATGCTGAGGCAGATAAAAAGATGCCCAGACTAACTTTGCCTCTGAACGTTTCACCCTGGCAGGAAACCAGTCAAAGGAACTCAAACATTAACATGTTGGCCGCTGTTTTGTCATGAGAGAGAAAAAAAAAGCAGTCTTGGCTTCTGTTTGCTCATCTATAGACCAAAACCCAACCCTCAGCTATCAGGCCAAAAGTCACCAGCACCCAAACAGATCACCAAAAGTACATTAGCATATTCTATGGAAATTTCCACCACGTTGCTAGGCGACCGGTGGGTAATGGCCTATTCTCTTCTTCTGGGGGGAGAGTGGCACAAAGCCGAGGCTTTATCTGTATGCAGCGAGGGCAGAGTAGTGTGCGTGTGTTCACGTGTCTATTTTTACGTTTGCTACATGTGTTTGCTACATGTGTGTTCCCTCCGCCTGCATGCCTGTGTTCGCCTTTGTCTGCACATCACATAGTTAATCTGGTCTTTATATTCTAAATGTCTGTTTGTATTGCTATAGTATGTGTGCTGGTAAATCAGTACATGTTTGCTTATGTGGGAAGATGTACTTGTGTAGAAACCCACAGGACAGACAATACAACCTGCTCTGCCTGTATTACACAATGAACAGCCAAACTCTCCCACGACTGTTACAGTCAGAGCAGGAGCACTTAAACTGCACCGACACACTACAGAACACATGATTTCTGGAAGTCCCTTTGATATTTGTTTGCAGAACGGTTTACCTGGAATTTAAAAAGCTTTTCACTAGGGTACTTCTCTCTCTCTAGAAGTACAGGGAAACTGCCGTTGAAGTGAAACACTAAACAGAAACTCCCGGTTGAATGAATTACTCTAATGAGTGGTTCGTTTTGAACCCAGGCCAGAGGAATTTTAGCTGAAAGAATAAGTCAATTAATTACCAGAAATGACTGCATCCGAATGGAACTAAACCTACACTCAGGTTTGCGTTAGCAGTAGTCGTTGTTGTAGTAGTAGTAGTCATATTTATTGTGATAGTGGTGGCAACAATGGTAGAGGGATTGACAATGGCAGTAGTAGCGGCGGAAGTAGTGACAATGGTAGCGCGGCGCTTGCGATTCAAAGAGCAGCACCTCAGCACGAGAGATTGGGCAACCCGTGAGTGTTATCTCATCCTAGAAAGGGTTTGGCTGAAATATGAGGCGCTATTAGCAGCCGACACGTTTAGCTTGGCCAACACACACTAGGAGTAACCCAATCACCAGCGGTGCCCTGTCATCCCTCCACCATATGGTGCCTATTGAGTTCCCCTGAAATATTCAGGAGGGGTCAGTCCGTTCCCCCTGACACGGATATATCTGACACAGATCGATCTGAGCTGGGCGGTTTTTAGAGTCAGGTTACTGTGGTTAGGGCTTAGGGTAAGAGGTGTGGCAGGAGTTTGAATGGTGAATGGGAAGGGAGTTGTAGGGGAATTTACGTAAATCACTCTTCTCTCTGAGAGTTCATGACTCATGTCTGATCCATCTTCATTGTAAACATTGTGGAGCTGTAAAGCTACAGTTATTAACTAAAGCATTACTAAACTTCTCTCGCTCTTTCTCTCCCTACATCAACCCAAGGCCCCTCCATTCTTCCATCCCGCTCTCCCTCCTCTCTGCGTGTGTGTGTGGTCATGGCTGACCCATCGCCTGGCTGGTGGAAGCTCACCTTCCTACGTAAGAAGAAGTCGGAGCCCAAGGTTCTGTACGAGATCCCAGCGGAGTACGGCAGCAATACCACACCCCACAGTGGAGCCCCCGGGCCAGTAGAGGGCGCCACAGAGGACAGCCAATTGAACGCCCGTCTGGAGAGGATAGTGGATAAGACGGCCACCAAGGGACGCCATGTCAAAGTGTCCCACTCAGGACGTTTTAAAGAGAAGAAGAAGATCAGGGCCACGTTAGCAGAAACTCCCCATCTGTTCCCTGGTCACGAGCCTAGCGACGAGAAACTCTGAGCTGGGAAAGGAGTTCACATACACACATGCAAACACACCAAAACGTCATGTCTTTCTCTATCAAACTAATTTGTGCACACTCAAACACAGAAGACTTTCTCTGCCTCTCCCTCAAACACTGGTCTCACCATTTCACACGGTCCATTTCATTTTGTGTCAATCCAGTCAGAGATCTCTGTTCTATATTCCCTAGAAATCTGGGACTGACTGAGAGTCTTTGTATGCATCTTAGTATCACACCCTCTCTGTCTCTTCCATCTATAATCAGTGGAGCAGTGGAAGAATGGGACACCTGATTCTCCCCTGTCTGTCTGCATCCTACCTAGGCCATGAATACATAAACAGACTACTTTTAATAAGGTGCTATTAGTCATCTCCGATTTTAAATATTCAACAGGTCATAGGAACAGGGGGAGTTTCAGGTCATGCGTGTTACACTGTACAGTCATTGTACGGTACAGAATGTGTACTTTACTGGTGTTGCTAAGTTTCTCGTCTGTTCAAAAGCAAATAGGTAACGTATCAAACAGACGTTGTTGTTTGCATAACAGCTTTATGACCTAGAGGGCATGGTTACTGGCTGTTGGAAGTTGACTGGTTTCCATAGCAAAATACTATGTCACGTGTCATTCGTAGACATGTCACCTCAAAAATCTCAACCTCAATTGTTCTAAAACGAACCTGAGTTTTAAAACCTGAGTATATATTGTCCTTTTTTTTCTTAAAAAAAAAAAAAGCTTTTTAAAAAATACTGGTAGGCCTCTCTTCAGAATTTAACCTCAAAATTTAACCCCTTTAACCTCAGAATTGAACCCCTTCAGAATTGAACCTCAAACTAGACAAACGTTTCAGTTTTTCTTCTAGTTGCACTTTCTAATGTAAAAGTGAAGGACTGCTTCATAGATAGACTGCAAGGCTCCAACATAACGTCTATGCATTTCTCCGCTGTTGCTTTGGTGTTTACAACAGTCTTTTGAAGATGTTGGCAGACACTGAAGCCAAACTAAAACCAGAGATGTAAAGAGGAAGTGAGACACCCCACTTGCTGTTTTTTTTCTGGTTCAATGAAGGAAGTAGACCAGACCCAGCTGCTATTGCATTGGTGGCTATGGTAGACACACCCAGTTAAGTAGACTGGAACTGCCTATTTATTTTCGATGGTAAACAGCCTGAGTGAACCATCTTCATTTATCCACCATATTCGCTAAAACTACTCATGAGATCCCTCCTCTACCAAGACTGAAAAAGTACATTTAATTTCATGTTCACCTTCTCTACACTTAATGACAAAAATCGCTTTCATTGAAATTGTGCTGTACATTTTGAATAATTTTGTAAAATAAATACAGACTTGTTTTGTAAATAAAATATATGTCGTATTTTATTGAAATGCTTAAGATTCTTTCTTGTGTTACTGTGGACTCATTCTATTGTCCTCTAGGATGATGCCCTCTAGTGGGAACAAGCCCAATGTGTATCTCAAAGTTGGCACATTCGATCTAGGCAGCAGGGTTGGGGTCAAATCCATTTTAATTCCAGTCATTTCAGAAAGTAAACCAAATTCCAATTCCAATTCGACATTTTCCTCGTTGAAAAGCATTGAAGAGATTTGGAATTTGAATTGTACTTCCAGTGTACTTCCTGAATTGACTGGAGTTGAAATGGAATTCACCCCAACCCTGCTAGGGTCTATTATGGCAGGGGATCCCAAACTGTTTATTCCCATGACCCCTTCATGAACATGAAACAATACACAAAACGTATACTATGTATCATTTATAAAATAATAATACATGCCATTTTGATGCTTATACTGTCCTTTGGACCTGCATATCCGGGCTTATCGGGTGTGCAGATAGTCCTACTATGATCAAAATTGTATTTGTAAATTATATTAGGGATTATAAGGGATGGAATATCCTGTATATTAAATATCATGTCATAAATTGAATGCACTTACTTGGCTATGATCCAACATTTGACAAGTCTGCTATGGCAATCGACTACCACCAGAGGGCAGTGACAAGGCAGAGAAATCAGAACCACACGCAAAACTCCTTTGACATTGAGAGAAAGAGAGAGACAGAGAGATAAAGAGAGAGAGAGAGAAAGAAAGAAAGAAAGAAAAACAGACAGAGATAAGGGCAGAAGTTCATTCGAGGAGCAACAAGGGATGAAAAAATAGACTGAATGACACTGAAGAGGCACATTGACAAAAAGCAAAACGAACGTGTACCTGTATGAAAGAGACTATGATAGAGTAGCAGAGGCACACAAGGTCTTATCTGATGACATGGAGTCTGAGCTTGCTAAACATATCAAGAATCTCGTGCACCAGTTTCATGGGCTTAGTAGCCTCAAATGCAGAGAACTTGCTTATGAATTGGCACATCAAACAATAGTCAAGAAATGGAAGGGTAAGTTACATTGAACAGAGAGATCTACAGTACACTGAACAGAAATATAAACGCAACATGCAACAATTTCAAAGACTTTACTGAGTTACAGTTCATATAAGGAAATCAGTCAATTGAAATAAATTATTTAGGCCTTAATCTATGGATATCACATGACTGGGAATACAGATATGCATGTTGGTCACAGATACCTTAAAAAAAAGGTTGGGGCGTGGATCAGAAAACCAGTCAGTATCTGGTGTGACCACCATTTGCCTCATGCAGCGTGACACATCTCCTTCGCATAGAGTTGATCAAGCTGTCGATTGTGGCCTGTGGAATGTTGTCCCACACTTCTTTAAGGGCTGTACGAAGTTGCTGGATATTGGTGGGAACTGGAACACGCTGTCGTACACGTTGATCCAGAGCATCCCAAACATGCTCAATGGGTGATATATCTGGTGAGTATGCAGGCCATGGAAGAACTGGGACATTTTCAGTTTCCAGGAATTGTGTTCAGATCCTTGTGACATGGGGTCGTGCATTATCATGTTGAAACATTATGTGATGGCGGCGGATGAATGGCACGACAATGGGCCTCAGGATTGCATCTCGGTATCTCTGTCTATTCAAATTGCCATCAGTAAAATGCAGTTGTGTTCGTTTTCCGTAGCTTATGCCTGCCCATATCATAACCCCACCGCCACCATGGGGCAAACTGTTTACAAATCAACAAATCGCTCTCCCAAACGTCCCCTGGACACGTGGTCTGTGGTTGTGAGGTCGGTTGGACATACCACCAAATTCTCTAAAACAACAACATATGCCACACCTGTCAGGTGGATGCATTATCTTGGCAAATGAGAAATGCTCAATAACAGGGATGTAAACAAATTTGTGCTCAACATTTGAGAGAAATAAGCTTTCCTTGATTTAAACTTTGACCTACCAGCATCATCACCCAGTGTCACAGGACACCATCACCAACTTACCAAAAAGCGGCTCAACTTACCCTGTCCCTAAGCTCAATTTACTCCATACCGGGGGAAGTTATGCCACGAGACCACTTTTTTTGGACAAGCTATATTTTCAAAACTGTTCTGTTTAAATGAATTCTGATTATTTCCAAGGATACACAACATCCTGAAATATATGTAGATATCTTTGTTAGAAAGAACACTATATTGTCCTTGATGTAGTGATGCTGAATGTTAAAAATGGCTGAACTAACCCAACTCTCCCCTATACAACCGGGAGGGTGGCACAGGTACGCTCTCTTATCAAAAAGGAAACTTCCACCCCCAAAAAAGACTTGACTTAAACTCTTTTGCTCTTTGGGGAGCATAGGTCCTTCACAAACTTCCTGCAAATATGGTATGTGGAAAATAGTCCCGTTTTGCACCATTCACATGTGCTGTTTTAAACATCAAGCTGTAGAGATACCACATTAACTGAGTCAGGACTACAAACTCTTCCGGTGGAAAATTTACATCAAATGACTGACCCAACTACATGTTATTTATCTTCAGTTGAGGTGTAGAAAAATGCTGTCAGTTGACAGAGATGTAAGACACATGTTAATTAACAACTGAACTCTACAGACATGTGTATTAGGCTTTGTGTTTCTTCAGTAACTATAACTAACTAGCTATTCATCAGTGATCGGCCTTAAGGCGATACCAACACTTGTGAAGCATCTCACCTTCTCCTTCCACTAACAAGTTATGGTATGGAGGTTACCGAATGGATGTGTTGTCACGTTTATGTGACGTGCAGTGTGTGTGTGTATAAGTTAAGCGTTTTTCAAGAGTTTTTAGGTCAGGATGTAGAAAAATGCATGCCAAGATCAGGTAGTTATCTGTAAGGCCCCTTACGCAAGGTCAGGTCACAGGTGAGTGGATGGGTTGACCCCTGTTACCTTATCGGTATGACGGACACCTCAACCATAAGCTCCAAGAAAACAAAATGCAACTGCTATGAAAAATGTAAGCCTATCATATCACATTCCAGGATAATTCTAGCCTATTATTGAGCATTTTTACAGTAACAACTCACGCTAGTTTACTCAAGTTAGCTTAATCACGCTAACTTAATCAAGCTAGCTTACTCATGCTAGCCAACACAGTCAATACATTCCAGTACACAGACTCAGGCCTCTTCAGCTCCAGGAGCTCCGTCCCACTGGGCGCAGACGTCAATTCAACGTCTATTCCACGTTGTGCCTTTCTTGTGAAGCTGGAAACGGAAAATAAAATGTTTTTGTTGCATCTTATCTTTGTCTTTTATTCCCATGCTCCACCCTTGATGTTTAAGAACCGGACGTGCCTTAGACTTGTTTAGTTGTATTTAGTTATTCACCAGAGGATCTCACGTCTTTAAACCAGGTGTCATTGTCTGGCTACGGGAATTCCACGTCGGTGGAAACAACGTTTGTTCAACCAGTGTGTGCCCAGTGGGGTCTTAAAGGCAGACGTCAACCGTCAGCAATATCAGATTTCTCTCACAACAAAACATTACTGTAAATACGTTTAACACATGCATACAACTTCTAATATCACCTATTGTGAAATCTTTAACTCAAGTGGACTTATCTCACCTGCATTGTTAGATTGGCTACTGTACTCACGCGTGGGAATTTCTGCGAATGTGCTCCGAGTGTTTGTTTCCGCATAATCGGTGTACGGCATTGAGTTGTACATCGGTGTGTATTTAGATGTCTATACATACATTCCCCCCCCACGAGTGTGTAAAGCCTGTGTGTGGTCTCGTGTGGCTCAGTTGGTAGGGCATGGCACTTGCAGCGCCAGGGTAGTGGGTTTGATTCTCCCGGGGGACAAGTACGGATGAAAACGCATGCATCACTATTACAACTCGCTCTGGATAAGAGTGTCTGCTCAATGACTCAAATGTAGCCAACACATGCGACCACATACTTAGCAGCACTACATACATGTTTGTGCCTGAGTTAAGATATACATCCTTTAGATTTTCTCAAAAGCAGCAGAGCCTGATCCTAAATGTCGATACTCCTGTCAACAGCCGAGAGAGAGAATACCTCACATTCTTTCACATTGCCAGGGCAACTCTCATTGGCCCATTCTAGGCCCTGCGCTTGGTGGCAGTGACATGGGCCTATGATTGAGGTGTTGGTCATACCGGTTTAGCAAGGCACAGGCATCCTATTAACCGGTTCCCGGTTCCAAAAACAATAATAAGAACAGAATGCACTGAGTTTTGTAGACGTGACCCGTTACCAACATTTTTGTTGTTTACAAGGAGCGCAAGGGCGAAATGAGTTATTGCATATGTTTACTTCACAGTGAAGTTATTCCCTAACGGGAATAGGCAAATGTTTCTTTCTATAAACTAGAGTTCCAGTGAGGTTTTCCTACACTAAAAAAACGTGTTACAGCTGTTGATAAGTCATTGATAATAATATGGCAATTGTTTTCCTGTCATAACATGAATATATATAAGGGGGGTCATAGCTATTTACAATAAAATTCGTGTTTAACCCTTAAAAAAAATAGAGATATATATAAATAAATCCTATTAACAGTGCATCTTGTGTGTAGCTATCACTAGATTTAATACCAGATTGGAGTGTCTTTTTGTTTATGAGGAAAAGTTAGGTGGTTTATTTTCCCCAAAAAACAACACCAAACAAATGCTAACTTTTTATAAAAGTAAAAAAATAACTGTGTCTGACTTCATTTTGTAAACATGTGGTTTATTAGGCATATTCTGGTAAACAATTTTAATTTAAAACACATTACTAGTGAACATTTGTAATTTATTTTTGTTTCACCTCTATTTAACCAGGTAGGCCAGTTGAGAACAAGTTATCATTTACAACTGCGACATTGTCAAGAAAAGCAAAGCAGTGCGACAAAAACAACAACACAGAGTTACACATAAACAAACGTACAGTCAATAACACAATATAAAAGAAAAATCGAAAAATCTATATAACAATAAAATCTAATATAATCTACAATTCATAAAATGAACAAGCCAAAAGCCTAATAATTTGCTAATTGTACTGACTAATCAATGCAAAGTCAATCAAATAATGTGTGAACTAGTGGCACAACATTGATGTAAAAATGACCTATTAATTTCATGTCATCTTTCTCTGATGTGTCAGGAGTTTGGAGAGGTAAGAGTTGATAACTAGTGCGTGTTCGGCAACTGGGAAGTCGGAATAAAACGAGGTCAAATCAAGACCTTAGTCGGAGCTCTAGAAAAATGCCCGAGTTTCCGTCTTGGAAATCCGAGTTGGATGACCCTTCAAAATATTTTTCCAAATCGGAGCTCGTTTTTTCCGAGTCCCAGTTGTCTTGAACGCACTGAAGTAGGACATTTCCGAGTTCCGAGTTCACAGTTGTTTTGAACGCGGCATATGGATCGGGCACACCTTTCTCACCTGAGACACTCGGATTTCGACGATTGAGTGACGTAGTTCTACGATCTGACAAATGGGAGGAAGCAAATTGGAAGGTTGCTTGAGATTTCGGGATGTGAAAACCAGTCTCCTTTCACGCTGGCCACCTACTTGGATTATCCACGGTTGTCAGGTGAGTTTTTCGTTCTTATTTTATTGATAATCGGGAATAAATGAACATGATACAAGTAAATTAAATTGGTTGAAACGAATGTTTGATTTGCTAGAATTATTAGTAAATGTTTGTTTTGCTTCCATTGCCATTGAGTTTGATATTGCGGTACGCAATGTTTGATCAATTACGGATCGAATTTCTAGTGTTTTTGTTTCCTTTGCTTTACATTGCTTAGGTCTATGTTTTAAAGTAGAACAAAACTCATATTTTGTGGGAGATTGGACACCTGGAACTTCAAATGTGCCACCATAGGATATTTATCTAATAGAAATGACTGCTGCCTGCTGCAATCAGCTCTCAGTCCCACATCAGAATTAGACGTTCACCCATGTTTCTTAAACATCCAATTTCGAAGTTGTTGCAAAGTTTAAGTTTAGGCAATAACTCCTAATGGTTAAGGTTTGGGATGGGCTTAAAACAAACATCTCAAACAACTTTCCATTGCTGGGTTTGAACTTGCAACCTTTGGAATTAGAGGCAGATGCCCATCCGCCAACCCCATCCACAACGCTCACTGTTGCCCCTATTGGACGGGTGCCACGTCATCTCCCGACGTCCTCAGACATGCGTGGATGTCGAATACTGACTTGTATCACAGGTGACCTGGCTGGCCTTTTCAGCTTTCTGAACATTTGATGCCAAACTTTTCCGAAGGCACAAAAGTCACAACAGTACTGTAATTAGTCCTACATTTTCTGAGCAGCAATTGGCCCCCTGGTCATGACATTATTAGCCATCTATGGCTTTGAAGTGTTTGTGTGTTGACACGTGTGCTCAAATCGAGGGACCAAACTAGTTTTTAAATCAACGAGTGGGATACAGTGAGGATCTTGTGACACTGTTTCTTGTTCTTGCTATACATTGTTGCTTATTCTCAGAGGTGGGGAAAAAAGTGTTCAATTGTCATACTTGAGTGAAAGTAAAGATACCTTAATATAAAATGACTCAAGTGAAAGTAACCCAGTAAAATACTGCTTGAGTACAAGTCTAAAATAATCTGATTTTAAATGTACTCCAAGTACGGTGGTGGAAAAAGTACTCAAAAGTACTCATACTTGAGTAAAAGTACAAAGTAAAAGTGAATGCTACACACAGAATTCCTTACATTTAGCAAACCAGATCGCACAATTTTCCTTTTTATATTCCTATTTTTGACAGCCATGCACACACCCCAACACTCAGACATCATTTACAAAGGAAGCATTTATGTTTAGTGAGTCCACCAGATCAGAGGCAGTAGGGAGGACCAGGGACGTTCTCTTGAGAACTGTGAATTGGACCTTTTTCCTTTACTGCTAAGCATTCAAATTGTAACTAGTACTTTAGGTTGTCAGGGTAAATGTATGGAGTAAAAAGTACATAATATTCTTTAGGAATGTAGTGAAGAAAAAGTAGACAAATGTATAAAGTACAAATACTCAAATGACTTTAGTACTTTAAAGTATTTTTACTTAAGTACTTTACATCACTGCTTATTCTCATGAAGACTTCTGAACACACATCAGTACATATGATATGGGTGATGATCAATGTCTAAGGTTTACATAGTGGTTTACAGATGGCCAGTCAGGATGAGCATTTAGGAGTGTTGTATCCCAGCCTTACTGAAGCGTAAAAGCTTAGGTTGTGCCATGTCTAGCCCTGATTCTGGTTCTGATAAACCCAAGTTGTAGAAATGGGAGTGAATATGGTGTGCATGTGGGCCCATCAAATGTGATTCGACCAATGCTACCAGTATGTCCCACAGCCATAGCCCTGCATAATGGCAGCCATGATGGAGTTATCTTGGACCAGGCTTGGAACTTGCAGTGTCAACATAGTTTACATTGGAAATCCCCCCCTCCCCAAAACCATCCCTCACACCAGTACACTTTCATTGTATACCACATGGAGGATTTCTAAACCTTGAACTCAGTTGGCCTGTATATCCATGGCACTGGAACTGCCTCGTCTAGAAGGTGGAACATCCCGGCTGTCCCAGTAGCAGCAGCTGTGTCAGGGGCCCTGCCTGGGACCCGTGTGGTGATGCAGCTCAGGCACATTCCTGTCAGAACACAGGAACCTGTCCGTTCACCCTACGCCTCCGGGCACCCGACGCTGTCTTTCTCCCTCGTCATTTTCTTTACCTCTTCTGGCAGTTTCTCCTAGGTGTTCTAATAATCTCCTTCAGAGATCATTCTAATATTAGGCCTTCGTCTTCCAACCAAGACTCTGATGTTGTGATTGCCACTCTGGCCTGCGTCAGGAGTAAGCTACAGCGGCTGGATTGTGTTTGTAGTTGTTTCAGGCTTAGTTGTTAGGAGTTCCTTGGCAGTTGCTATGGTTGTTATAGAGTACACAGAGCTGTATAGATCATTTGATCCTGATCCAAATGAATCAAACATCCAGAACAAGCTCATGTTTTGTTGGTGTCTTTATCAATGCTGGCAGGAAGCTCCGGTTTTTCCCAAACGTCACATTTTCAGTTCGACTATTTTTAAAGGCCTGAGAAACATAGTTGACATCTTATTCAAAATAAGTGACTTTGTCTCCTTGTTTTCTGTTTGAACGACATATTCCACATGGTTATTGTATGTGTCAGTCCCTGTAACGTTCTTCATTTTCCAGCCTAGTGGCGACCTGTATCATGACGACATACGCCTCAAGTCATTTGGCCTGAGAGATTCAGGAATGCCGTTGTTTGATGGGTGTAGTGCCAGGGGTGTCAAACATACGGCCCGCGGGCCGGAACCGGCCCCCAAGGAGGTTCGATCAGGCCCGCAGGATAATTTGAAAGTGGAAAAAATGCATAAAAGACATGGAATTAATATTTTTAATTCGCTGCAATTCATGGATTATCCGCTAAGGGGCGCACTCTTTCCATCAGAGTAGAAGACAAGCCGCATCACTGAGACAGACTGAAAACAGCAGACGGTATCAATGCGCCATCTGCTGCTTGTTACGACGTTGTTAATACCTTGGTCTCTACCTCTCCGCTACACCCTCATTAGCCAAAATGTCGTTATCCAAACGGAGAAAAGTAGATAAGGAGTGTAGAATTTTCAAAGAAAAATGGACCACGTCCTATTTATTTACAGAGATGCACGGAAAACCTTCGTGCTTGGTGTGTTTGCAACAAGTTTCGGTATTGAAGGAATATAATATTCGACGCCACTACGAGACTCATCACAGCGAAAAAAAATTCCTTTCTTTAAAAGTCTCATTTAATCTTAAAGTGCATTACTATATTTTTCAGTACCAATTAAAGCTTTGTGCCTTTGTACAATCAGTGGGATCAGTTGCAATGCATATTTGTGAATGATAAAAGTAAATTGCACATTTGTCTAAGGAAATATGAGGTGTTTCATGAAATGTTTTGTAAAAGGATAGTTCATTAAATTTCAATATTTTCCTAATGTTCTTGTGCTTCTTTACACCAAAACAAAGGAAAGACATGATATTTTGGTTATTTATAGCAGAGTATGGTATAATTTTAATGGTCCGGCCCACTTGACATCTCCCTAGGCCGTATGTGGCCCACGATGCGAAATGAGTTTGACACCCCTACACTGTAGTATTTCAATATATTTTTAATGATTTTAACGCCACCCAGGAAGGCGTGAGTGCAGTTTCAGTTGACTCACTGTAAACTACAGTATGCGCTGCATTTTTCACGCCGTATTTGTAAATAGTATTGTAAATAATCGTCAACAGCAACTCATGTTACTCCCTATAGAATGAGAAAATATTGTCAGTTGCCTGGAAAGTTGGTGTGCGCCACCAATTGGAGCTATGGAATCACAATGGCCGCCTCAGCTAAATCTAATCTGAGGGAGTTTTTCTGTTTTTTTTGTACTTGATGATGCCCCCCTTAGTCAATTTTGTCAACAGTAACTACCATGAATGATACTCGTCAGCAACCTATTTTTCCTGACGAAACTATTGACGATAACAAGATGAGATGCCCCTAAAATAAAAAATGTAAACATCAGTCATTCATTTATTTTATTTGACAAAATGTATCGAAACGAGAATTCCACGTGGAATTAATGGACATTCAATTTGACATGAAGCTCCTTTTCATCGGTTTTGTCCAATCATCAGCATGCATGGTTTAGCAGAAGACTTAATGCAATCCTCTCATTACCTCTTTGCTTTGTCACGTCTTTCTGTTGCGCGGGCTGCTTGACCAAAGCTGTCTCTCCCACACACACAGTTCCTGGGAGGTCACTTCACTCCTCTCTCCTTTGAACGGTTATTATGGGGAGAAAATCAGAGCTGTAAATGATTTAATCTGTAGCCAAGGCTTTATAGCCTATATGGTAATTAACCAATGCAAGTCAAAATCTGCCACAGTAGCAATGTTGCCAGCTAAGGTATAAGAAGGGATAGTAGGCCTATTTGGACAAGGCAATCTGAATGTGCACATGATGGAAGTTAGAGGTAAATATAAATTGTTTAAAAAACATATATTTTTTAAGATGCTCTGACTATTTTGTGACCTAAAATGACTGACTAAAACCACACCAGAAATGTTGCGGTTGTCGACTGATAACTTAAACTAACGAGGGATTATATTACTAATGTGACTAAGACTAAAATGTATTTTAAGACAAAAACTAATACTAAATCTAAAATAGCTGCCAAAATTAAGTCAAAGTGACTAACAGGATCTTATCCTACATTCTATCAATAGAACCATCTACATTATCACCAGGCTAGGCAATAAAGGATATTTTGTATTTTGCCTGTAGGCCTACTGTAACTAGGATGAGGTCCCAGCCAGGTGATGTTGAATACAATGCATTCAGGGAATGTCTTCAATTGTTTGTCACCTGAACTTCAGAGGACTACTCCTAAACAAGGAAGTCCTTTCTAAGAACGGATCTGTTTATTGGCCGTATGGCTTCAATGTTGGTCATTTTACTTTCATGTGAAAATTGTCTGTAAACATGCTGTCATCAACTGCATTACCCAAACAGCGCAATGCGATCACTTGTTACAGTTCAAATCAAATCAAGTTTATTTTATATAGCCCTTCGTACATCAGCTAATATCTCGAAGTGCTGTACAGAAACCCAGCCTAAAACCCCAAACAGCAATCAATGCAGGTGTAGAAGCAGTTGACTGTTTCATTATTGATGTCCAGCCTGAATCTAGGCATCTCATTTGGTTGTCACTCAAAATAACAGCAGTATGAAGATGACGCATGGTGGCTGTCCTGTATGTATGGTATTGGGGTGTGGAACCTACTTTCTGTCTTGGCTCCACCCAATCACCCTCCCGTCTTTGATTATGCAACACAACCCTGCTTGGCAACCAGATAATAGTTCCTTCATAACCATCCAACACAAGTATCCAAGAGAACAGTAATGGGCCTATGTTGCGATATATTATATACTTTACGTGTTTTAATTGATTAAATACGTAAACGAGAGAATAAAGACCTTTACTATTACACATGTAGACAAAGAGGAGAAACTCCGACCCCTAATATCATTTGGGATGCTTTTAAGGCGTACATTAGGGGAATGATAATCTCATACTCAGAAAAAGTTCAATCTGAATTAGAAATTCAAATTAAAGAAAAATATATCACTCTCTTAGAAAAAGCCCATAAATCTTTACAAGGTAAAGAAGAAAATTTCAATTTCAGAATTTAATCAGGAATATAATATTTTATTTTTGAAGAGCGCGAACAACTACAGATTAAACTCCAATAAAGCCTACTATTTAATGGTAAATAAACCTGGTGAAAACCTCGCAGCTCTCAAAATGAATACACGCCAAACCAGTTATAATTTTAAAAGCGAAGGATACAAATGCTTTAATTAGTAACAAAGCTGTACATAATAATTTTGAAAGTCACTATGAAATTCTATATCAATCAGAATGAAATAAATTGGACTGATTCTACAGCCTTCTTGGACTCAAACCCTGAAGCAACTATCAGCAGATTTTTTTTTTTTTAAATCACTAAAAATTGAACGATTCAGTGCTTCCGAGTTCCATGTATCGAACCAGTTATTTCAGTTATATTAAAACCAGGAAAATCTGACGAGTCCCCTGCAGTTTACAGACCCATACACTTCATATATTGCAACATAATAATAACAAACCCATAAGCAACAGAATGGCACAAGTCTTACCAGACATGAAACATTTCAATTTATTATGGATCCCCATTATCTGCTGCCGAGGCAGCATCTACTCTTCCTGGGGCCCAGCAAAATAAAGGCAGTTATATACAATTAATAACATGACATGACATTTCAAAACACATTAAGTGTGCGCTCACAGGCCACTACTCTACTACCACATATCTACAACACAAAATCCGTGTGTGTGTGCGTAGTTTCCCGATCTCTGTCCTCCGAAGCCCAAGTGGTTCATGTTTTTGCCCTAGCACTATACAGCTGATTTAAAATAATAAACGAATCATCAATCTGCGATCATTTGAATCAGCTGTGTAGTGTTGGGGCAAAAACCAAAACGTTCACCCCGTGGCGTCCCGAAGACCGAGTTTGGGAATTGCTGGTATAGTACGTATGTTTTCGTGTGCATGTGTCTGTGCCTCTTCACAGTCCCCGCTGTTCCTGTAAAGTGGATTTTTATGTTTTTTTTTGCAAATCTGATTTTACTACTTGCACGAGTTACTTGATGTGGAATAGAGTTCCGTGTAGTCCTGTGCACATCCCATAGTCTGTCCTGTACTCAGGGACTGTGAAGAGACCTCTGTTAGGCATGTCTTATGGTGTATGCATGGGTGTCTGAACTGTGTGCTAGTAGTTTAAATGGACAGCTCGGTGCGTTCAACATGTCAATACTTCTCACAAATGCAACTGAGCCAGGAGAGATTTGACATGCGTAGTATACATTTTTGCTCTCCGTGGGCCAGCCGTGCTGCTCTGTTCTGGGCCAAGTGTAATTTTCTTAAGTCCCTCTGTGGCACCTGACCACAAGACTGGACAGTAGTCCAGGTGCAAACAAAATGAGGTGTTGTAAGACCTGCCTTGTTGATAGCATTGTTAAATACAGGAAGTCAAATGATACCATAATGTTAAGAGAATGGAGGCATCATATGCTTTATTTAAATACTGGGGGAAAATATGGCTACAGACAAACACAATTTTGAAGTCACATGGGGCAGAGTCATTCAAGCATTACAAACATTGGTTGTGGGAACGTATGGGTCTGAGCAAGTGTGGTGTTGCTGATGTTTGTCACAGTATTCACACCCATTTGCTTTTTCTACATACTGTTGCAGCCTGAATTTAAAATGTATTACATTTAGAATTTTTTTTTGTCACTTGCTGACACACGTAACGTTAAAGTGGAATTACGACAATTCAGCTTTTGCGACTAAGTATTCAACCAGTTTGTCGTTATGGGGCATTGTGTGTAGATGGGTGAGAGAAATGTACTTTATCAATTTTGAGTTCCGGCTGTAACACAGCAAAATGTGGAATAAGTTAAGGGGTATGAATATTTTCTAAAGGCACTGTGTATATGTGGTCTAACTTGTCTATGTATGTTTTTGTTTAATGTAGTGTGTGTGCTGAACAAATATAAACGCAACAATTTCAAAGATTTTACTGCGTTACAGTTCACATGAGGACATCGGTCAATAAATTCATTAGGCCCTGATCTATGGATTTCACATGACAGGGAATAGACATATGCTTCTGTTGGTCACAGAGACCTTAAAAATGGGCCTCAGGATCTCATCACGGTATTTTTGTGAATTCAAATGGCTAATTCATCAAATGCAATTGTGTTCCTTGTCCATAGCTTATACCTGCCCATACCATAACCCCACCGCCACCATGGGGCACTCTATTCACAGCATTGACATCAGCAGACCGCTCTCCCACACAACGCCATACACCTGGTCTGTGGCTGTGAGGCAGGTTAGACGTACTGTTCTCAAGTCTCTAAAGCAACGTTGGAGGAAGATTATGGTAGAGAAATGAACATTCAATCTCTGGCAACAGCTCTGGTGGACATTCCTGAAGTCAGCATGCCAATTGTACACTCCCTAAAAACTTGAGGCGTCTGTGGCGTTGTTGTGACAAAACTGCACATTTTAGTGGCCTTTTATTGTCCCCATTACATGGTGCACCTTTGTAATGATAATGCCGTTGAATCAGCACCTGTCACGTGGATGGATTATCTTGACAAAGGAGAAATGATCACTAACAGGGATGTAAGCTAATTTGTGCACAATTCGAGAGAAATAATATTTTTGTGCGTCTGGAACATTTCTGATATCTTTTTTTGCAGATCATTGAACATGGGACCAACACTTTACATGTTGTTTATATTTTATGTACAGTGGGGCAAAAAAGTATTTAGTCAGCCACCAATTGTGCAAGTTCTCCCACTTATAAAGATGAGAGAGGCCTGTAATTTTCATCATAGGTACACTTCAACTATGACAGACAAAATGAGAGAAAAAAATCCAGAAAATTACATTGTAGGATTTTTAATGAATTTATTTGCAAATTATGGTGGGAAAATAAGTATTTGGTCAATAACAAAAGTTTATCTCAATACTTTGTTATATACCCTTTGTTGGCAATGACAGAGGTCAAACGTTTTCTGTAAGTCTTCACAAGGTTTTCACACACTGATGCTGGTATTTTGGCCCATTCCTCCATGCAGATCTCCTCTAGAGCAGTGATGTTTTGGGGCTGTTGCTGGGCAACACTGACTTTCAACTCCCTCCAAAGATTTTCTATGGGGTTGAGATCTGGAGACTGGCTAGGCCACTCCAGGACCTTGAAATGCTTCTTACGAAGCCACTTCTTTGTTGCCCGGGCGGTGTGTTTGGGATCATTGTCATGCTGAAAGACCCAGCCACGTTTCATCTTCAATGCCCTTGCTGATGGAAGGAGGTTTTCACTCAAAATCTCACGATACATGGCCCCATTCATTCTTTCCTCTACACGGATCAGTCGTCCTGGTCCCTTTGCAGAAAAACAGCCCAAAGCATGATGTTTCCACCCCCACGCTTCACAGTAGGTATGGTGTTCTTTGGATGCAACTCAGCATTCTTTGTCCTCCAAACACGACGAGTTGAGTTTTTACCAAAAAGTTCTATTTTGGTTTCATCTGACCATATGACATTCTCCCAATCTTCTTCTGGATCATCCAAATGCTCTCTAGCAAACTTCAGACGGGCCTGGACATGTACTGGCTGAAGCAGGGGGACACGTCTGGCACTGCAAGATTTGAGTCCCTGGCGGCGTAGTGTGTTACTGATGGTAGGCTTTGTTACTTTGGTCCCAGCTCTCTGCAGGTCATTCACTAGGTCCCCCCGTGTGGTTCTGGGATTTTTGCTCACCGTTCTTGTGATCATTTTGACCCCACGGGGTGAGATCTTGCGTGGAGCCCCAGATCGAGGGAGATGATCAGTGGTCTTGTATGTCTTCCATTTCCTAATAATTGCTCCCACAGTTGATTTCTTCAAACCAAGCTGCTTACCTATTGCAGATTCAGTCTTCCCAGCCTAGTGCAGGTCTACAATTTTGTTTCTGGTGTCCTTTGACAGCTCTTTGGTCTTGGCCATAGTGGAGTTTGGAGTGTGACTGTTTGAGGTTGTGGACAGGTGTCTTTTATACTGATAACAAGTTCAAACAGGTGCCATTAATACAGGTAACGAGTGGAGGACAGAGGAGCCTCTTAAAGAAGAAGTTACAGGTCTGTGAGCGCCAGAAATCTTGCTTGTTTGTAGGTGACCAAATACTTATTTTCCACCATAATTTGCAAATAAATTCATTAAAAATCCTACAATGTGATTTTCTTGATTTATTTATTTTTTCTTCTCATTTTGTCTGTCATAGTTGAAGTGTACCTATGATGAAAATTACAGGCCTCGTCTTTTTAAGTGGGAGAACTTGCACAATTGGTGGCTCAGTCAATATGGAACATTTCAAGAACTTTGGAAGTTTCTTCAAGTGCAGTTGCAAAACCATCAAGCGCTATGATGAAACTGGCTCTCATGAAGACCGCCACAGGAAGGGAAGACCCAGGGTTACCTCTGCTGCAGAGGATACGTTTATTAGAGTTACCAGACTCAGAAATTGCAGCCCAAATAAATGCTTCAGAGTTCAAGTAACAGACACGTCTCAACATCAACTGTTCAGAGGAGACTGTGTGAATCAGGCCGTCATGGTCGAATTGCTGCAAAGAAACCACTACTAAAGGACACCAATAGGAAGAGACTTGCTTGAGCCAAGAAACACGAGCAATGGACATCAGACTGGTAGAAATTTGTCCGCAGAGTGAAGGAAAATCAGCCAAACAAGTGTTCAGCATATGTGGGAACTCCTTCAATAAATTGTGTCACTCTGATTCCATATGTGTTATTTCATAGTTTTGATGTCTTCACTATTATTCTACAATGTAGAAACTTGAGCGGTAGTGTTTGTTTTTTTTAGAAACTTTTCAGATTTTTTTTGATTTTTTACTGTAGATTGTCTGTTTGCTACTTTTGATAATCCCACATGCTGCAGGTTCGGTCTCTAATTTTAAACTTTTTCAGGAAAAAGCGGTTTTACTGAAATTAAAAACAGCGTCTTTTAGGGCCTCCCGGGTGGCGCAGTGGTCTAGGGCACTGCATCGCAGCGCTAGCAGTGCCACCAGAGTCTCTGGGTTCGCGCCCAGGCTCTGTTGCAGCTGGCCGCGACCGGGAGGTCCGTGGGGCGACGCACAATTGGCCTAGCATTGGCCTAGCGTCGTCCGGGTTTGGCCGGTAGGGATATCTTTGTCTCATCGTGCTCCAGCGAGTCCTGTGGCGGGCCAGGCGCAGTGCGCGCTAACCAAGGGGGTGCACGGTGTTTCTTCCGACACATTGGTGCGGCTGGCTTCCGGGTTGGAGGCGCGCTGTGTTAAGAAGCATTGCGGCTTGGTTGGATTGTGCTTCGGAGGACTGCAGAGGATACGTTTGGGGTGGCTATTTCGACCTTCGTCTCTCCCGAGCCCGTACGGGAGTTGTAGCGATGAGACAAGATAGTAATTACTAGCGATTGGATACCACGAAAATTGGGGCGAAAAGGGGGTAAAATTAAAAACGACAACAAAAAAAACGGCGTCTTTTTGAAAATACTGACAATTTAAAATTGCTAGTAATATCTTTGAATCGTTGTTGATGTTGCGTCGTCATATTCTTTGGTCAGTATTCCTGGACCTTGTCTACTACCGGTTTGTCCACCATGGTCTTTTTATAAGGCCAAGTCAACCATAAAGTTGAGGGGTGGATGATATGAAGGTTGTCTTCTCATTCTTCTCCTGAACTCGGGATCCAAGGGCCAACTGCAGCAGGGGCAGCGCGCGTGTGTTCCTGACACTTGAATTGAAGACTGATTTCTCATGGTTGACAAATGGGACAGTTAAAGCTTATGAAGTTGCCAAATGTGAAACCAGTAAAATGTCACCATGTTTTTTTTTTTTTCATGTCTCCTCACATTACTGTAAATTTGTCTCCACAGAGCTGCGTTTCCTCCTCAGAGGGAACCTTTCCGAAAAGCAGACTTACTTTTAGCGACGTTGTTCATCCAATCGTGACGATGGACCCTCGGGTGTGCCCACCCTCACTCAACAGCAGCCAATCAGTGATGAGCAGTCTGGACAAGTCTCCCGCTGGAGTATCCAAGGTCGGCCACTCGCGGAACGGCAGCGTTGGGTCGTCACGCAACTCCCGACAGGTAGTTTCTGAGTCGTTCCTTTTGATGAAAATGATCTTAGTGTGTTTTTGGGGTGTGCATGTCTTTGTATATGATGGGTCTCCTCTCTACACCATAATGCATCCAATGATGTATTTAACCATCATGAATATCTCTATGGATGCAGCCCATTTTGAGTATGAAGTTCTTGATGGAACTGATCTCCTTCACCCCCCCCCCCCCCTATAGCACTCCGCTCACTGGGAGGTGTTGGACGACCATATGGACATGGGTTCGGGGATCGGGTCAGGGCTGGACATGAGCGTCCCTGGCATCTGTGAGGGCTTTCTGATGAAGAGGAGGAAGTACCCAATGAAGGGCTGGCACAAGGTAATGTGAAGGCTATACTTGGCAAGCCAACTGAAGCGCAGTTGGCAAGCCAATTAGTTATGTTTCACCATCACTTCTGACTTCCTGCGGTGTATTCACTAGTAACCAAACGGAAGGAAATGGCAGATGCTCAGCTAGAAGGGACTAATCCAGGGTTTCCCGAATGAAATTGGTTTTCATTGCAAAGTGTTTTTTTTATTTTATTTTTTACGTTGTACAATGTTTTGCTACTGGTGTGCACATATGAATACACCCCTGTCTGATGTGGTTCGGTCTCTTCTTTCAGAGGTACTTCCTGTTGGAAAAAGGAATCCTCAAGTACTCAAAGACACAGCAGGATGTATGTATCCACAATACACTACTAACAACACAAATTCAAGTAATGAGTGCAATCTTTCTGAAATCGGTCGGCGCCATATTGTAAACGTTCTTGTTTTATATACATATTGGACAATAAAGTGAGGGGTTTTCATCCATTGTAATGTTCCACTCATCAGATCCAAAGAGGAAAGCTCCATGGCTCCCTGGATGTTAGCCTCGCTGTCATGTCCATCAACAAGAAGTCCAAGCGCATCGATCTGGACAGTGGAGACTATTTATACCACCTCAAGGTGACACTGAGTATACAAAACATTAAGAGCACCTGCTCTTTCCATGACAGACTGACCAGGTGAATCCAAGTGAAAGCTATGATCCCTTATTGATGTAACTTGTTAAATCCACTTCAATCAGTGTAGAAGAAGGGTAGGAGACAGGTTAAAGAAAGATTTTTAAGTCTTGGGACAATTGAGACATGGATTGTGTATGTGTGCCATTTAGAGGGTGAATGGGCAAGACAAAATACTGTATTTAAGTGCCTTTGAACGGAGTATGATAGTCGGTTTGTGTCAAGAGCTGCGCACGTTTCCTTTTCACATCTGTTTCTTATCTATCTATATCCCCATTAATGTAAAATTCACTCTCCTGTTAGACCAAGAGCAATGACTTGTTCTACATATGGCTGACCAAGCTGTGTGCCCATCGTGTCTTCAAGAAGAACGAGGCCCTGGGCGTCCACCACGGAGTCCTCCATGCCCTCACCATGGGCAACAGCACGTTGTTGCCAGCCATGGCCAGTCTAGCCCAGAGAAACCAAGCTGCAATGCCAGGCATGGTGAGTGAACAGAGAAACGGGCATGACGCAGTGTGGTCTGCTACTCGCAGTGCGGTGTGCTACAACCAAGTACGTTCTGGTCCCACCAAAATAGATGAAGTTATATTCTGAATAGAACAAAGAGGACTTTATAAAAATTGGCTCTGACACTTGACTTATTCTGTCTCTTTCCCTCTGTCCCCAAATCATGTGGTTTCCAGTACCCTCACTATGCCAGCTCTGCCTCTGTCTACCAGGCGGAGATGGAGGTTTCGCCCACAGCAGCCCCAGGGGTCAATGGCAAGGTGGCAGCATGGCTCCAGCAGACCCACCAGTCCGATACCTGCTCCCAAGGTAAGGTATTGCCATGGTGAAGCTAGGGAATCAAGGCTGTCACTTTACAATTCAGCATTAAATGAATATCCAGTTACTTTCAGAGCTAAGCCTCTGCTCCAAAGCTTTCTTAATAACCTTCTCTGACCCTTGACCCCCACAGAGCTAGCTCGTTCTCAGGCGGACTTGACTGAGTTGGCCCAGCTCATTCAGAGGCTCAATTGGCTGGAGAGTGGCCAGAAACCCATCTCCAACAGTGACCTAGAGCGAAGAATCAACTTGCAGGTAAGGTCACCACCCTAACCACTACTCCACAACCATATATGATCAGTTCTCTATAAAAAATATATAAAAAATTGTGCACTTGTATTTCTGAGGTGACTGCTGCTACTCTCTGTTATTATCTATGCATAGTCCCTTTAACTCTACATACATGTACATATTACATCGACTAACCGGTGCCCCCGCACAATGACTCTGTACCGGTACCCCCTGTACATAGCCTCACTATTGTTATTTTACTGCTGCTGTTTAATTATGTAACTTTTATTTTCAATTTTTTACTGAGTTTTTGGAGAGAAAAAAAATGTTTTACTTACAAGCCCTTAACCAACAGTGCTTTAAGTAAGCATTTCACTGTAAGGTCTACCTGTTGTATTCGGCGCATGTGACCAAATAAAATTGTAATGTATTTGACATTGGAATATTAATTTAGTGGTTGGCTAGTCTTTATTCTGAGCATATCTATTCTACTTCTCTTTCAGAATCTGACACTTAATATCCCCAAGGCCAAGAAGGAGAGGAAGACTACGAACAAGATATTTGGTCATTCTCGCACCCATTCTGGAGTCGAAACCTGCGGCATGGTAAGTTCTCATGTCCTATACAGTGGGTGTATGTTGTTACAAAGTGGGATTAAATAGATTTAACTGTCTTTTTTTGTCATTGTACACAATGTTCTGTCAAAGATAAAATAATATAACAAAAATGTCATGGCTAAAATATATAGTTGTTGCATAAGTATTCACCTGCAAGCCTAAATTAGTTCAGGAGTAAAATGTAGTTTGACAATTTATTCTTTATTTAACTAGGAAAGTCAGTAAAGATCAAATTCTTATTTACAATGCCAGCCTAGGAACTACCTTGTTCAGGGGCAGAACGGCAGATTTTTACCTTGTCAGCTCGGGGATTCGATCTAGCAACGTTTCGGTTACTGGCCCAACGCTCTAACCACTAGGCTACCTGCCACCCCCAAAGTAGTATTACTTACGTGATTTGAGGGTGGCAGGTAGCCTAGACACATCAAAGATGCTTGTCTTTCTGAACTGAGCTGCAGGACAGGAAGGAAACTGCTCAAGGATGTCACCATGAGGCCATTGGGGATTTTTAAAATGACTATGGAGTTCTATGGCTGTGACGGGAGAGAACTGAGGATGAATCAACATTGTAGTGACTCTACAATGATGGCCTGAATGACATTGAAAATTGTAATACCAATAATTATACAGAATACAATTATCCCAAAACCCTAAAGTAATCCTGGGCTAAAAAAAAAAACACTGCAAAGGAACATACTTTTTCGCCTAAATGCAAAGCCTTATGTTTGGGTCAAACAACACATGACTGAGTAACTGCCTCTTTATTTTCAAGCATGGTGGCGGCTGCATCATGGTATGGGTATGCTTGTCATCAACATACTGGGGAGTTTCAGGATAAAAATAAATGGGACGGAGCTAAACACAGGGCCACAACTTGGAGGAAAACATGCTTTAGTCTGCTTTATGCCAGACAGTGGGAGAGGAATTCAACTTTCAGCAGGACATCCCATAGGGCGGCGCATAATTGGCCCAGCGTCATCCCGGTTAGGGTTTGCCCGGGGTAGGCCATCATTGTAAATAAGACTTTGTTCTTAACTGACTTGCCTAATTAAATGAATAAAATAACATACAACACAAGGCCAAAGCTACACTGGAGTTGCTTAACAAGAAGACCGAAGTTAGTTTTGACTTAAATCTGTTTGAAAATCTATGGCAGACTTGACAATTGCTGTCTAGCTATGATCCCCCAACACCTTGACACATCTTGAAGAATTTTGATAAGAATAATGGGAAAATATTGCACAATCCATGTGTGCAAAGCTCTTATAGACTTACTCAAGAAGACTCACAGTTGTAAATTCTGCCAAAAGTGTTTCAAACATGTAATGACTTGGGGGTGAATACTTATCTAATCAAGGTATATTAGTGTTTAATTATTATTATTTTTTTAATCCTTCCACTTTGACATTAGAATATTGTCTATTGTTGACAAAAAAATAACATTTTAATCCATTTGAATCCCTCTTTGTAACACAGTAAAATGTGAACAAATTCAAGGAGCGGAATACTTTTGATACCAACTGTACAAGACATTAGTCATTGGATATGAACATTTTCTGGACATTTCCGTGTCATGGGTCCTTCAGAATCCTCTAACTCTTCCACTTTCACCCACGGTTCCTGCCTGGCCCCTCATTTTTCATTTATGATTTAGGGACCCGGTACAAACACATTGACACATTGAATAAACAATCTTATGGTTGCATTATAGTATATTTGTAGCTGACGAGATGGGGTTTTCTAAAGAGTAGAATAAAAAAAGTTAAAAACGCAGCAATAGGAAGTGCAGAGATTCTACAAAAGAAGTAACGCTAGTAACATACAATATATAAACTCACTTCCTGCGTCATGAAAAGTTGTGCGCGCAGTTAGGCGTCAAAGTGGCTTGTTTTAAATTGAAGTGAATGACAACTTCCAGCTTGAGGCAGCTCGTGCGAGTTAACAAACATGTAATCAGATGGTTATTGTCTACAACATGGCAGATGTCATCGGAGGACTGATTTTACGGAACGATCTAGCAACAGGCAAGGTCAAATATCACAAATAGAGCTAGATAAAGCCAGGAGAATAATGTACTCGTTGAGCGTGATTATAGCCATCGTTCTTGTGTGTTCATGGTCATCACTCACTATTACGTTGGTCAAGGTCCCGACGTCAGTGTAAAGCTTTTCTGATGTACTGTAGCTACAGGGCTTTTTGATGCTAGCGTGCATCACTCGAACGTGACGGGGGGTAAAAAAAATGGCTCTCTACACACATCCTTTCCCTTCTCCTCCCTCCCTCCTTCCCCCTCCTCCCTCAGTTTACCTCCAGCCACCTGAGCACATCGTCCAACCACCTGAGTGTGGGAGCCTCCTCGGTGCCGTCCATCCCAGACTATGTGTACTCACAGCTCTCCAATCCTCTCATAACCTCCCCCGAAGCCAAGAAGATCCAGCAGGAGATTTGTGCCGTGTCCCATAAGGGTAAGAGAGGGGGGTTACAAGGGTGTTGGGGCTCATTCGATTTGGGTGTTAATAAAGTTCCACATAGGAAATGCCATGTGCAGAGCTGGTAGAGTGAAGCTGGTTCTGCAACATAAAAAAAGGACCTATGTAGACCACTGCAATCCAGTGATGACTTGCTTAGTTACTTAGGGATGTATGTTGGTATGGATGACTGAAACAGGAAATCAAATGAAAATGACTTTGGTCTGCCATAATCTTCTCAGTTCATGCCTCTCTCAAATCCATCCACGAGGTGCTCGCGCTGGAGCGTGAGCGGGTCCGACAGGCTTGGACCGGTCCCGACCTACGCTCATCCACCTCCAATCAACTGGCCACCCTGTGTAGCACACTGTCTGAGGTAAGAGGCCCGCCCTGGACACACACTCATATTTGCAGTACACACGCTGAAACTGACATCCTGCATTACACTGACAACACAAACCATTGTTAATGGCTCCAAACGAGAGACCTACATTTCTTTTGAGTTTTTTTGGAAGTAACAAGAACAGGAAGAGACCTAGCGACCAATAGAAAGGCCTGATTCACATTTAGTCCGTAACACCTGTGGTCTCTGTTTAAAACACACACAGCAGAGGTTTCTATGGGCCACACCTATTCTCTCACTTTCTCTTGCTTTCTCCTTCCAAAATATACTTCAGTCTCAGCCTGCTGTTGTTCAAGTGTGTGAAACCAGACAGAACTGGTTTGGGCTGTTTGGGGTTGGGACATCTAGGTACTGCCCATCAGGGGCAGAATCGTTCCTCCCAGTTCCCCTGTTTTGAGCCTGCCTGGATGCAACAACAAAATACTTTTGAAATGTAAAGACACTTGTTCACACAGAGGGAAATTGTTAGATTTATCTTGGTGAAACAAATAAAACCTCCCACAAACTAATCTCTTTGATCCGAGTTACCAGATGTCGTTGAACTTCATTAATTACTATAAAAACAGAACTAGGATAGTTTGTTTTGGTTTAATATGCTGCGTCAATTGTTTTGTCCTGGATGGATCTGACAAAGCTGAAAGAGTTCTGAGGGAAAACTTCCACCAAATGTTCATACTGTAAATGTTGTCCAACTTACCTGCATGTGGGCCAAGGTTGATAAATAATGTGACAATGGGAAATGAGCTTAATATTGTGCTTGCTTTTCATACAATTTCTCTACAGTATACTAATAAGTCACTGTTTGTGTGTCTCCAGCTGGAGGTGCAGTCTTGCCAAACCAAAGTTCATTCCCTGTCCCTTTCCTCTGGATCCACGGGGGGCTCCAAGGAGTCCTACAGCACTGTGCGTCAGGACCAGGTGTGTATTCAGCCGCCAACCCCCACTCAGGAAGAGGCAGGCTGCCACTTGTTTCTGAATGCATGTGCGTGTCTAGCGGTGTACTGTGTGTCTGCCTGTCTCTGCGTCTGTTTGTGCCCTGTAAGGGATTCTCTATCAAATGAGCACGGTTTTCTTCCTTAACTCTCTTTTGTAAGACATTACTGACATCACTTATCCATCTGAAGGCGTTCTTCATTTTGTATGCTTCCTGTTAACTATAATCTTACTCTACCTCCTTCGGTCACTCTTATCCTCCCTTCCTCTCCCCCTTCTCCTCAGAATGCTGAGAAGACGCCCTCTAAGGGTTGCTCTGTGCAGCGCACCCCCTCGCTGGCCGACTCCATGGCCGAGTACTATGACGCCAGAGATGTCATCGTCTGTGAGAACTCAGAAGACGGCGAAGAGGAGTCTGATGAATCCGGGCTAAGTGACATCACCACCACCAGTAACTCTGAGCCAGACGAGGTCCATGGTGAGCGGCGACTATATATTACTATTCAACTGTGGTCATAGAAGTAGAATGACTAGAGCGGAAACTCTAAAGATGTGTTCTATAATATTGTGTTTGAGCAGTCCCATTATACCTTGAGTGCAGTTCGGTCCATTTAAGTTTTCGTCTTGAAATATAAATAACAATATGTTTTAAATTCAGCAGTATGTAGTAAACCTGGGACGATAAACCGAAAATTATTGATACCGACCATTTATCGAGGACGTTTTACTGATATTGATTATAACGATAAGTAGACTTTACTAGAGGAATGTGTAGTTTGAAATGAAATAAGTCTGTTAAATGTGGGCTATTAACAGGACAATTGATTGCCCCACATTCAAAGTAGTAGTTTTAAGGGTAATATAAAAAAGAAACTGGTGCACATTAATGTTAACTTGTCTTTCAATTTATTGTTATCGTGATATGGATTTTTGTCCATATTGCCCAGCTCTATCTAGGTAGTTATACTCATAAACTCGGCTGACACCAACGTTGGGTATGTGTGTGTGTATATATATGTGTACAAATGTAATTTTATTACGTTTTCTGAATATAGCTTCTACTTTGCCTGCAGAGGCAGTATCCCCGGACCAACTGCAAACAAAAGGTATTTTGGGAATGGTCAAACTGAAGTATCAGTGGAGTGGTGGTGAATTGCAGCCATATTGGAAGTCCCATATGGATCGTTTTAATTCATTGATGCACATCATTTATTTGAAAATGGTACATTTTCAATGTTGTACACGCAAGCATGCTGATTGGACCCTGAAAACGTCCCAGTAGTCTACTCACTCTATTACCATGATTTTATCATCACTCTCCTCCTTCCTCTTTGTCCTCCTGAGGTGTCTCTTTGGTTTTGTGGGACTGGTGACAATTTAACAAATGCATTATTGTCTAATCTGTATAGACATTTCATTATTTAAACTTCAAACCTTCCACCTCGATCCAACGTCCAACTCTAATTTGGAAGATGGAGAAATCGAGACTCAATTTTGCCACTCACCATCCTTCTTTCCTTGACGGCTTTGGGCCTTCAGACTTTTTAAAGGGAAGGTTCAGCGTTTTGGCAAAGAAGCCTTGATTTGACTATTTAAAATGCATAAAACCAAATTGCTGAGGATTATATGCACAAAGTCTGAAGATTTGTTTCCATTGTGGGCCTGTTAGCCACGTGTCTGCTAGGCAAAACAAGAGACATTGGCCCTCTGGCATACATTCAATCATAAAAATGTCTATTGTTTACCGTTTATCTATCCACGATTAACTCGTGGATACCGTTTTTATGTCTCTGCGTCCAGTATGAAGGTAACTGCCAAAATAAAGGAAACACCAACATAGGTCTTAATAGGGCGCTGGGCCACCATGAGCCGGCAGAACTGCTTCAATGCGCCTTGGCATAGATTCTACAAGCTTCTGGAACTCTCTTGGAGGGTTGCGACATAATTTTCCCACCAGAAATTCCGTAATTTGGTGTTTGGTAGATTGTGATAGAAAATGCTGGCTCAAGTGCTGCTCCAGAATCTACCATAAGTGTTCAATTCAACCTGGTCTCAGAGCATTTCGTGTTATTCTGTATGTAAATCCAAGACACTCCATTTCGTATGCTTTTGTATTTGTGGACTCCATCACCGATTCCGGATGGTATGTTACAAATTACAATTTGTATTATATGTTACGAATTTGCAAAATAGATGTTACGAATTCTAGCTAGGCAGCTAACGTAAGCTAAGGGTTAAGTTTAGGGGTTAGGTTAGAGGGTTAGTGGAAGTGTTAGCTAAAATGCTGAAGTTGTCTGAGATTCGAACTCGCAACCTTTGAGTTGCTAGACATTTGCATTAAACGCCCACCCATCCAACCCCACCCACCACCCTACTTTTTTGTTTTTGCCTTAAGTAACCATTGGTCTTTATGTAACCATATCATACTAATTTGAATGTCCTGGATTTACTTTTACTATGTCATGTCTAGTCTGAGACCAGGCTGTTCAATTAGGTTGAGATCTGGTGACTGAGATGGCCAGTTTTTATTGCTCATCAAACCATATTGTGACCACTCGTACTTTGTGGGTGGGGGCATTGTCATCTTGGAAGAGGCCACTCCTCTCAGCATATAAATGCTTCACCATAGGTCGAAGGTGAGCACTCAGAATGGCTGTGTATTTACTGGCTGTTACCTTTCCCTCTAAGGGGTTGAGTGGCCCCAAACCATGCCAGGAAAATGCACCCCACACCATAAGAGCCGCCAGTTACCTGTAGTTTTGCAAGCCAATGCTAACTAGCGTTAGCGCAATGACGAAGTCTACATGAACAGCTAGCATGCTAGCTATTCCCATATAGACTTCCAGGAATTGCGCCAATGCTATTTGGCAACTTCCTTCAAACTGAACGCGGAGACATAGCGTAATCACAAGTTCATCTAACCCTGGAGAAAATCCGGAACTTTCCCTTTAAGGGCTGAATCTTGTGAACCATGTCTATTTTTTAAATATATATTCAAGCTTTCAAGCCCTAAGTGCTGGGTGTAATCATAAAAAAACATGAGATTCAATAGAAAATGTATAGAATTCCATCTAACCTTTTTGTCATATGCCATCTTCCCCTGGCAGCCTCTGCCACCCTGAACTACCGCACCAGCGTGTCCAGAGCCCCGGACATGGTCAGCACCGTGCCCACCAACACAGGCCGCCGCACCGTCCTGCCCGCCAACTGTGTCGACAACAGCCACATTGGCATCATGACCATCCTGTACAACAACATTGGCAAGGACCTGTCACGTGTGTCCATGCCCTGTGGCCTCAACGAACCTCTGAGCCTGCTGCAGAGAGTGAGCGAAGAGCTGGAGTACTCTGAGCTTCTGGACATCGCCAACCGCACAGAGGACCCCTTCGAAAGGATGGTAAGGTGGCCCGACATGTGCCTGACCTTAAAACGAAGCAGCTCCATTATAGGTTTGTGCTCCATTGCTAGCGTTGGTGCTGTTTCAAGTGAATTTATACACCTGTAGATTTGCTTAGTTGAGACCAAATGCTATTGGTCTCAAGGTCTACGCTTTCTCAAATCAAATGGTATTGGTCACGTGTCGAATACAACCAGTTTACCACGAAAGGCTTACTTACGAGCCCATTCCCAACAATGCAGAGTAAAAAAGACCCCAAAAAATACATATAATAAAAAAAGGAAATGGTAACACAATAAAATAACAATAACGAGGCTATATACAAGGAGTACCAGTACCGAGTCAATGTGCATGGGTATGAGGTAGAGGTAATACAGTATGTACATGTAGGTAGGCGTAAAAGTGACTAGGCAATCATGATAGATGATAAACAACAGTAGTAGCAGCAGCATATGTGAAAGTCTGCTGTGTGGTGTGTGTGTGGGTAGAGTGTGCATTAGAGAATCAGTGAAAACAACAAACAACGAATGGGGTCAATGTGAATTGCAGATTTGGTATGTAAAACTGTATATTGTGGTTCTTGCGTATATTAAGTATTTGGGTAGCAGTTTGCTTCCGGGGCCATTTTGATATTGTTGATGGGTGTGATTTCACTCATCCGTTTTCCCGTATCTTATTTTTCCTGAAGCTATACATTGGAGTTTTCTCCATCTCTGGCTATGCCTGGGCCACCTGGCGGAACCGCTACAAGCCCTTCAACCCCGTCCTGGGAGAGACTTACGAGAGCCACCGCAAGGAGCGCGGCTTCCGCTACGTCGCTGAGCAGGTAGGAGTTGTATAATCCTGACCGTGAATGATCTTGACCCCGAATCATCCTAGATACCATCTGCGAGGCCAGTAACCTCTAAAGCTGACCCAGGGTGTCTTCCACTGAAGATTCAGTTGTTTAAGGTGTTTCCTTTCTGTTCCCAGGTCAGCCACCACCCGCCCTGCTCCGCCGTGCACGCAGAGTCTGAGAACTTCACCTTCTGGCAAGACCAGCAATGGAAGAACAAGTTCTGGGGGAAGTCTTTGGAGATCATCTCCTCTGGTCCAGTGAATGTCAAGTTGCCAAAGTGAGCGTTGATGCAAATTCCATCATGATCATTTGACCAAATAAAGGAGGAATGTAAACCCGACTTTCACATCGTCGTTTTGAATGTATTGATCCATTGTTCAAAGTACAAGCTCAAGGACCGTGTTTTGATTGAGCTGATTTTAAGATTTGAAAAGGCATTCGCCAAATGCTCTACTTGTTAGCTGTCGCGTGCTCGAAAGTATAATTGACTATGCTATTCAATGATAGGTTCATAGTATTGAAACCGGCTCAGGTGTCCATGAATTTTAAACCCATGGCTCTCTCCCTCCACCCTCTAGATATGGGGATCACTACGAGTGGAACAAAGCGGTGACCTGCGTCCACAACGTCCTGAGTCAGCAGAGGTGGCTGGAGCACTACGGAGAGGTGACCATCAGGAACACCAAGAGTGACCTCTGCACCTGCAAGATCTCCTTCGTCAAGGTGAGACCCCTGACCGGTGCCCATAGAGCACAAAGCTCAATTGAAGAATAACCCCCTAATGGGACCCATAATGAGTCAAATAAATGGTCAACAGTTTAAATTGGGTCTAGACATTTTGAAATGTACATAGCTTTACGTATGGAACTACCTACTAGGTTGCCATTGACATTGCTCTCGCTCTCAGTCCCGCTACTGGACCTCAGAGACGAGTAAGAACGAGGTGCAGGGCCAGGTTCTGAACCAAGCGGGAGAGGTGGTCCACCAGTTTGGTGGGCTGTGGCACGAGGGCATCTTCTGTGACACCCTGCCTAACCCAAAGTGCATCTGGAAGCCCAGTGAGTACTGCTATTATCTGAGCAACTCCTTATCTGCTATGTACGATAATCCTAATCCCTAATCCAATGTTGATATTGTAGTTTATCCTATAAAAGTGTGTAATCCACACCATTGTGCCTATTATATTTTCCCGAATCCCATACTATTTCTGTGAATTCTATCTTGTGATCCTCTTTGCAAAGACTATGGATGTTTTCCCTCAATCCGCGAGTCCGTAATCCACTCTATAGTACCAGCACTATGTATCGCCTCACAGTTCCCCGTTTCTTCCGTCTCCAGACCCTCAGCCTGATGACCACTTCCAGTACTACGGCTTCGGTCGCTACGCCAGGGAGCTCAATGAGCTGACCCCTGAACTGAAGAAGGTCCTGCCTCCCTCAGACACCCGCTATAGGCCAGACCAGAGGTGAGACCACCGTTCAGCCTGCTCAGTAATGCATACATAGAGGATGTTTAGTCATGTGCACATAATTAGATTTGTCAAATGCGCTGGAAGTAGGGCTAGGAATACTTCTTGAATGCGATATGACCAGGAAAAACTGTGGGTCCTGTTCAGTAGGTGGTATCGTTCAGTGACATTTTACTTCCTCAAATGCCAGGGAGCTGTGTTGTGCATTGATGTGGCTGCGTGCGATGGTACTGTACACACAATTGACCCTGTTAACGCCTTAGATTCTTTCATGCTGAAGCGCTTCATCTCTCCACTATTCTTTCCCCGTAGGATCCTGGAGGAGGGAGATGTAGCTGGGGCTGACAGTAAGAAGGAGGAAGTAGAGCAGAAACAGAGGGACCGACGAAAAGAGCTGGCCAAGAAGGGAGAGGCGCACGTGCCTCGTTTCTTCAGGTGAGTCTCGCCAACTGTCCCTTCCCGCCTTAGGCAATCAAAGAGCATTTATTGTAGAAGGGGCAAGGCAATGGTAACCAACACAGCTATTCAGTGTCTTTATGATTAGCTGAATCGGGTGTTAGGGCAGGGTTGGAATAAAAGCCTGCACCTGTAGCTTTTCCAGGACTTGAGTTGGTGCACAGTGTCTGTGCTTCCTTGAAGGCTTCTATTGATGCCCCTTTTAAAGGTTACCTCACACTAGAAAGTAAATATACTCTTCCCTCCTTCAGGAAAGAGCTGGATGCGGCAGGGAATGAGAGCTGGCTGAGCAACGGAACCTACTGGAAGATCCGTGATCAGCCAGGCTTCGCCAACACCAAGAACTTGGATCTGTGGGGTTGAGTAGACCTCAGCAGAGCCTCCTGTCATTTTTGCTTCATCATAGACTATTACAGCCCAATGAGACTACTGAACGCAGATACTAAAGTTCCACTAAGGAAGAGGAGAGGTGAAGGGAGTTTTGGCGGCATGGATGATTCATTCCAGGGTGACTGTCTGCCATGGAGAGAGGAAATGTCAACATGGAGTAGATGAGGACTACTTTGGATCTTTGCCTTCAAGTCTGATGTTCCCACGTTGATGCCGATCCTCCACACCCCCAGTAACCGCTCTGGTGTCCGCAAAATGTAAACTGCCCTGAAAATAACCAGATTGAAATTGGTTCATGCATTTTTAACTGCCAAGTTTACTGCATTAGTGGTCGGAGATCCGACATAGCGTTTTGAATAATGTTACCGTGCATGTTATCGAGATGCATGATGCTTTTGTCAATGTAAGATGTCTAATATATTTAAGCACTTGTCGACTTTTTAGGTATATATGCAGATTTATTTAAATCAATTTGTGATATCAAATGCTCACTCCTATAAAGGGGAAATAACCAGGGCAGGGGATTGTTTAAGACGGCTGTGGATTAATGGGGTTTTATGGGTAAGAAGGGGCTACCTCTTGCACTCTCGATGGTCTCACTGTGTTTTTGTATATTTAGACAATCATGTCGCGTTGTACTTTACATCTTTGGACTTGTTTTAAATGACACTGAATGCCTCCCATCCGTCGCCTTCCTCACCCGTTTTAAAGAGAACGGGGATCGTTTTACCACTAGCCTTCTCACCGCTTCCCTTTAGTTTTCCCCCCCTTGCATTTCTCTATCTAGAGTGAGTTTTATAGATGTTTTAATGCTTTTGAGGGTTATCTTTTCGACCTTGATTTAGGTTGATACTATGAAGTCTTTTTATGGATGTTTCAACAGTGGGTTTTGCGGAAAAGAGAACCCTTGTTACATTTCAGTGTAAAAAACAATTGGAGGGCTATAGCGGGAATCGTCCAAAATGAATTGTTTTCTAATCTATTATCAAATAAATACTAAACTAAAAAAAAATGTTGTTCTTTGAAACTGAGTATCACAGCTATTGTAAGCAGTTGTTTAACTGGAATAATCTATTTTACTATTGCCCAATGCAGGGAATGTAAAATGCCTATAGATATACAACATATGCCCTTATGAGTTTACGTCTATAATGAATTGAATGTGGAACCCAGTCCAACCAGTTGCTGTTTAACAGACCAGTCATTGAAGACTGAGTTAAGCTAAGATTCAACTAGGTATACCATTTTGAAATTCAGTTTTTTTTATTATTTCCATTACAGAGTAAACTAAGCCTCCATGATTCTATGGAAGGGAAAAAAAGATTCGGAAAAGGAATACGGTAGCGTCTTGGAATGCAATGTGAACACATGGGTTCATGTCCATTTTCAAATGTCATTCCTTTATCCGATTCCACTCCTGTATCTCGGTACTGTTCCGTCTCATTGGCAGAGTCTCTTGGTCTTCTTCTAGAAGCGATCCAGAAGTTTTTATTGCGGTTCATTGCAGTGTTCGCTTCTATGGTATCTATACTAATGGCATCGTCTTCCGACGGGTGGCGTCCCTCCAGCGCGACACTTGTCCTTCAACTGACTCATGAGTACCAAAAGCTCTGAGGTAAGACAATGTACTGATGGTAGATCCCCATCCAGTGTCTTTGGATCATATTGATTGCTGTGCAAATTTCCCGAATTGGCTGAGTTGAGAAATCAGCTGATGTTGTGTTTGTGTATCTGTCAAATTGTCCGGTGGGTTTTAAATGTGTTGCTGTGAACTGTGTTGACAACCTGTAGGCAAGTACCGGAGATGACTGCATATAAAGCTTTAGTATTCTGAGATTCACAAATCATCCACGGAGAACAACAGCCTGGAATCACTGTACAACTCCTACAAACCAGAACATCTTCGGACTGTTTCTACCCTAGTTTTTAATTGCTATGGTACAATATCCTAAATCCCTGAATGTCAATATACAAAGGAGTTTCTTATGAGGTACCTATAGTGGTCCATCCCTTCACTGTTTTAGGGTCCTCGCCACACTGCCATAGCTCATCTATTTACAGCTATTATCACCAACCCCCTCTGTCATCCTTGACTTCATGTTATTTCATTACATTTTACAGAGACACGTGAGACGTTTTTAAAGATTGTTCTTGAATCTCGACGAGAACTATTCAAATTCCGTTAGAACTCAATTCTAAAAAAAAAGTGCTGTGTACCTCCGTTATGAATATGCCCTTAAAGTCTGGGTGAAGAGTTCATTCTGGTTTTGACAGAGTGTAAACTTTATGATAAAGCATGTAGTTGGGGGTGTGACCCATTATTGATGGTTTTAAAAACAGTGCGAGGTAACCATGTCAAAGACCATACCTGATAACATGGGAGAGATAGGGAGCATTCAGAAACAGCACTGGCCCTTGTTATAGCCCTAAACTAACATTGTCAAATACAGAGGTAAGGAAACTTTCCAGTTTAGAAAATGACTATCACATCTAAATGTAGATGGGTGATTCAGTGGATGCAGTCTGCCCTAGAGTGTCATATTGCAAAGGGGATCTGCAATGGGTTTTCCTGATAATGGTTTAGGTTAGAAATGTGTTTTCCTGCTAATGGTTTAGGTTCGAATTTGGCAGAGTAAGTTGATCTGTGTCTTGGGGGTGGGTGGGGGGGGGGCGGTTAGATCTTGCTGTTCTCCAGGTGCGTGTCGATGTGTTTGATGAGGGCGTCGTCGGGGTAGCCAGTGGGGAAGGTCAGCTGACACAGCGGGCAGCTCCGGGCGTCGTCCTCCTCCGTCTCCATCCACAGCTGCAGGCAGCCAATCACAAAACGGCGTAAACGCTCAACTCGAAGGTCAACACTGTAAATGTACTCATTTGTAATGACTAAAAGAACCTGTTTTCTATTTGCATGTCACGTATGGAAGCTCTTATTACTGCTATTGGGATACACTACTGAGCTCTGAACTCGAGCAGCAACAACTCACATTGATGGAGGGCCAGGACTGGGCGTGGTCTGCGTTCAGGTACCCTGGCAGGTGGCAGGCGAGGGTAGCCGGGTCCTTTAGGGCCAAGAAGGAAGGGCAGGGTGGGGGTTCCCGTGAGCTTACCCCCATGGCCCCCAGTGTCCTGGGAGGACTGGAGACCGGGGATGGGCACCTCCACTCCTCATCGTCAGACGACTGGGGCGGGGTGACCTGTGGGGTGGGGGCCGGGGGATCCTCCAGATGACAGAAGTGGCGCCCCTGGATGATTAATACATGCTATTTTTAATGTTTTAAAATGTTACTCCCTAATAAAACTATCATTTAAAACGGGTGGTGGTGGTGCGGTTAAAAATGTATAAAATAAGGTGATCTTAAAATAAATACACTACCGTTCAAAAGTTCAGGGTCACTTAGACATTTCCTTGTTTTTGAAAGAAAAGCACTTTTGTCCATTTTAAAATAACATCAAATGGATCAGAAACAGTGTAGACGATGTAAATGACTATTGTAGCTGGAAACCGCAGATTTTTTATGGAATATCTATGTAGGCGTACAGAAGCCCATTATCAGCAACCATCACTCCTGTGTTCCAATGGCACGTTGTGTTAGTCTTTGAAAATGATAAACTTGGATTAAAAAATGTATCATTAGAAAACCCTTTTGCAATTAGGTTAGCACAGCTGAAAACTGTTCTAATTTAAAGAAGCAATGAAACTGGCCTTCTTTAGACTAGTTGAGTATCTGGAGCGTCAGCATTTGTGGATTTGATTACAGGCTCAAAATGGCCAAAAACAAAGACCTTTCTTCTGAACCTTGACAGTCTATTCTTGTTCTGAGAAATGAAGGCTATTCCATGTGAAAAATAGCCAAGAAACTGAAGATATCGTACACCGCTGTGTACTACTCCCTTCACAGAACAGCGCAAACTGTCTCTAACCAGAATATAAAGAGTGGGAGTCCCGTGGTGCACAACTGAGCAAGAGGACAAGTACATTAGTGTCTAGTTTCAGAAACGGATGCCTCACAAGTCCTCAACTGGCAGCTTCATTAAATTGTACCCGCAAAACGCCAGTCTCAACATCAACAGTGAAGAGGCGATTCCGGGATGCTGAACTTCTAGGCAGAGTTCCTCTGTCCAGTGTCTGTTCTTTTGCCCGTCTTAATCTTTTCTTTTTAATTGTCCAGTGTGAGATATGGCTTTTTCTTTGCAACTCTTCACTGTTGACGTTGAGGCTGGTGTTTTGCGGGTACTATTTAATGAAGCTGCCAGTTGAGGACTTGTGAGGCGTCTGTTTCTCAAACTAGACACTAATGTACTTGTCCTCTTGCTCAGTTGTCCCCCGGGGCCTCCCACTCTTTATATTCTGGTTAGATCCAGTTTGCGCTGTTCTGTGAAGGGAGTACTACACAGCGTTAAACTTCAGTTTCTTGGCTATTTTTCACATGGAATAGCCTTCATTTCTCAGAACAATAGACTGACAAGTTTCAGAAGAAAGGTCTTTGTTTCTGGCCATTTTGAGCATGTAATCAAATCCACAAATGCTGACGCTCCAGATACTCAACTAGTCTAAAGAAGGCCAGTTTCATTGCTTCTTTAAATTAGAACAGTTTTCAGCTGTGCTAACATAATTGCATAAGGGTTTTCTAATGATCAATTAGCCTTTTAAAATGATAAACTTTGTTAGCTAACAATGTGCCTTAGTGAGGATTGCTGATAATCAACCTATGTAGATATTCCATTACAAATCTGCCGTTTCCAGCTACAATAGTCATTTACAACATTTACTCTGTATTTTTGATCAATTTGATATTTTAATGGACAAAAAATGATTATCTTTCAAAAACAAGGACATTTCTAAGTGACCCCCAAACTTTTGAATGGTAGTGTATATACAAATGTGGTGTGTACCTCTGCAGCTAGAGGGAAGCCCAGCTCCAGGGCATGGTGGTGGGGACTACTGCTCAGGCTGCTGCCACCACCACCTCCCCCGCCACCACCACTTACAGCTCCACGGGCCGAGGCCGGCCTGGGAAGCCCCACCAGGGAAACCCTGGGCGGGCGGGAATAAGCCCCAGACTCCCCCATGTTCTTGGGCTTGGGCAGGGTGGAGACTGGGTCACGGAGCAGCCTGGGCGGGGGCCTCTGGTGGGCAGACGAGTCGGCCACCTCTGAGTAGCTGCGGCGCCCCTGGAAGCGGGCACGCAGCCGTTGGCTGGTTGGCCGGCAGGAGTAGGAGGCTGGGCCGGTGGGTGAGTAAGTGAGGCCAGTTGGGGAGTAGGATGCGGGGCCAGAAGGGGGTGAGGAAGGTGAAAGGGGAGGAGAGGGGTGAGGGTGGAGGCGGTCTGGGGAGGGGCGTTGGGAGGCCGGGGAGCGACGCTGGGGGGCTGGGGAGTGTCTCAGGACTGGAGGAGAGAGAATGGGATGGTTATTATAGTCCATTGCTACCTCTGTAGCCCAACTGATAGAGTATGCCGCTTGCAACGCCAGGATAATGGGTTCAATTCCCGGGACCACCAGTACGTAAAACATATGTACACATGACTAAGTCACTTTGGGTAAACGCATCCGCTAAATCGCATTTATTATTATTACATTAGTGTCCTTATTGGCACCCTCATTCTGCAATTATACATTCAACATCAATATGGAGAACAATTTTTGTGTTTTCTACTGACCCATCTGCTCGTGGGATGCCTTCCTGAGGATCTCGGTCTGTTTGACAGCCAGACCTCTCACACGCACCAGCTCCTCTGTCAGCTCAGTGTAGGCCAACGCCAGGTTCACCCTGCAAAGGAGGGACAATAGTTGATCATCTTTCAATGTTAGAGCTGCGTCCAAAATGGCACCCTATTCCATAAATAGGCCACCGCACCCTATGGGGCCCTGGTCAAAAGTAGTGCACTAAATAGGGAATAGTGTTCCATTTTGGGTCATCGACTTGGTTATTCTACTGACAATAGCTACATGGCAGGAGTATTAGATGGGGCAGCTGTCGCTCACTGTTCATCTCCTGCCTTCTTTATCCATTCCACGTCACAGTGCTCACAGGGTGTGGTCACCTCCTGCTGGACAGAGACAGACGTGTGTGTCAGTGGAGGCTGCTGAGGGGAGGACGGCTCATAATAATGGGCTGAAACGGAGCAAATGGAATGGCATCAAACACATGGAAACCACGGAAACCATGTGTTCGATGTATTTGATACCATTCCACTGATTCCGCTCCAGCCATTACCATGAACCCGTCCTCCCCAATTAAGGTCCCACCAACCTCCTGTGTGTCACTATCTGACCTGTCTCTGTACGTTCTGCTGCAGCTGTCTGATCTCTGCCTGCAGCCTCTGTAGCTCCTCCTTCATCTCCTTCTCTCTCTGACACGCCCCCTGGGCCTGCTGCCGTGCCCCTTCTAGCTCCGCCTCCAACCGCTGCAGCTTCAGGTCGGACACGGCGTCCAGACTACGAGAGCTCTGCAGGGTCGGACCCCGCCCGTTCCGCTCTGTAGCACACATACAGATACAGTGAGATACATACACACACGTCCGCACTCACTCAAACATACAGACACACTTACCGCGAGGCACGTCCAGACTGGTGTGTAGCTGTAGGTAATGAATGTTCTTGCTGTGCAGCTGAGCACTGAGTTTCTGCAGGGACCCCTCCCTCTGCCTCAGAGCTGACTCCAGACCACAGATACGCTCCATGTGCTGCTCTGCTAGCGTCGTCTGATGGAGAGCACACACACGTGAATGCACAGTTTATACAAACACACACACACGGATGTAGAGTGTATACACACACACACACACACGGATGTAGAGTGTATACACACACACACACACACACACACACACACACACACACACACATACACACACGGATGTAGGGTGTACACACACACACACACACACACACACGGATGTAGGGTGTACACACACACACACGGATGTAGGGTGTACACACACACACACACACACACACACACACACACACACACACACAGATGTAGGGTGTACACACACACACACACGGATGTAGGGTGTACACACACACACACACATACACACACACACACATGTAGGGTGTACACACACACACACACACACACACGGATGTAGAGTGTACACACACACACGGATGTAGGGTGTACACACACACACACACGGATGTTAGGTGTACACACACACACACACACACACACACACGATGTAGGGTGTACACACACACACACGGATGTAGGGTGTACGCACACACACACACACGGATGTAGGGTTTGTATATACACACACACGGATGTAGGGTTTGTATATACACACACACGGATGTAGGGTGTGTATACACACACACGGATGTAGGGTGTGTATACACACACACACGGATGTAGGGTGTACACACACACACACACACACATGTAGGGTGTACACACACACACACACGCACACACACGGATGTAGGGTGTACACACACACACACACACACACACACACACACACACGGATGTAGGGTGTACACACACACACACGGATGTAGGGTGTACACACACACACAGATGTAGGGTGTACACACACACACGGATGTAGGGTGTACACACACACACAGATGTAGGGTGTACACACACACACACGGATGTAGGGTGTACACACACACACACACACGGATGTAGGGTTTGTATATACACACACACGGATGTAGGGTGTGTATACACACACACGGATGTAGGGTGTGTATACACACACACACGGATGTAGGGTGTACACACACACACACACACACACACACACACGTAGGGTGTACACACACACACACATGTAGGGTGTACACACACACACACATGTAGGGTGTACACACACACACACACACACACACACACACACACACGGATGTAGGGTGTACACACGCACACACACACACACACACACATGTAGGGTGTACACACACACACACACACACACGTAGGGTGTACACACACACACACACACACGGATGTAGGGTGTACACACACACACACACACACGGATGTAGGGTGTACACACACACACACACACACGGATGTAGGGTGTACACACACACACACACACGGATGTAGGGTGTACACACACACACACACACACACACGATGTAGGGTGTACACACACACACACACATGTAGGGTGTACACACACACACACACACACACACACACATGTAGGGTGTACACACACACACACAAACGGATGTAGGGTGTACACACACACACACACACACACGGATGTAGGGTGTACACACACACACACACACACACACACACACACACACACACACACACACACACACACACACACACACACACACACGGATGTAGGGTGTACACACGCACACACACACACACACGGATGTAGGGTGTACACACACACACACACACACGGATGTAGGGTGTACACACACACACACACACACACGGATGTAGGGTGTACACACACACAAACACGGATGTAGGGTGTACACACACACACACACACGGATGTAGGGTGTACACACACACACACACACGGATGTAGGGTGTACACACACACACACGGATGTAGGGTGTACACACACACGGATGAAGGGTGCATACACACACGGATGTAGGGTGCATACACACACACACGGATGTAGGGTGCATACACACACACACGGATGTAGGGTGCATACACACACACACGGATGTAGGGTGTACACACACACACACGGATGTAGGGTGCATACACACACACACACACACACGGATGTAGGGTGCATACACACAGACACACGGATGTAGGGTGCATACACACACACACACACGGATTTAGGGTGCATACACACACACACACACACGGATGTAGGGTGCATACACACACACACACGGATGTAGGGTGCATACACACACACACACGGATTTAGGGTGCATACACACACACACACACGGATTTAGGGTGCATACACACACACACACGGATTTAGGGTGCATACACACACACACGGATTTAGGGTGCATACACACACACACACGGATTTAGGGTGCATACACACACACACACGGATGTAGGGTGCACACACGGATGTAGGGTGTACACACACACACACAAACACGGATGTAGGGTGCATACACACACACACGGATGTAGGGTGCATACACACACACACGGATGTAGGGTGCATACACACACACACGGATGTAGGGTGTACACACACACACACACACGGATGTAGGGTGTACACACACACGGATGTAGGGTGCATACACACACACACACACACGGATGTAGGGTGCATACACACACACACACGGATGTAGGGTGCATACACACACACACACGGATTTAGGGTGCATACACACACACACGGATTTAGGGTGCATACACACACACACACGGATTTAGGGTGCATACACACACACACACGGATGTAGGGTGCACACACACACACGGATGTAGGGTGCACACACACACACACGGATGTAGGGTGTACACACACACACACACGGATGTATGGTGCATACACACACACACACACACGGATGTAGGGTGCATACACACACACACACGGATGTAGGGTGCATACACACACACACACACGGATTTAGGGTGCATACACACACACACACACACAGATGTAGGGTGCATACACACACACACACGGAAGTAGGGTGCATACACACACACACACGGATGTAGGGTGCATACACACACACACACGGATGTAGGGTGCATACACACACACACGGATTTAGGGTGCATACACACACACACGGATTTAGGGTGCATACACACACAGAGATTTAGAGTGCATACACACACACACACATGGATTTAGGGTGTGTATACACACACACACACACGGATTTAGGGTGCATACACACACACACACACGGATGTAGGGTGCTCACACACACACACACGGATGTAGGGTGCACACACACACACACACGGATGTAGGGTGCACACACACACACACACGGATGTAGGGTGCACACACACACACGGATGTAGGGTGTGTATACACACACACACACACACGGATGTAGGGTGTGTATACACACACACACGGATGTAGGGTGTGTGTATACACACACACACGGATGAAAGGTGTGTATACACACACACACACACACGGATGTAGGGTGTGTATACACACACACGGATGTAGGGTGTGTATACACACACACACGGATGTAGGGTACGTATACACAGACACACGGATGTAGGGTGTATGCAGGTAGCGGTACAATCTCTCTCACACACACACCCCTGAGGCACAATGCTGATAGAAAACTGATGATCAAAATAGTGTTTGCTTTAATTTGTATGTAAAGGATTCTATTTCATTACAATGCCTTAGCCCATAATACTGTCCCCTCCCCATCACTCTACCAGTACTACTCATGGTGTCCAGAAGGGGGCACTGTTTCCTACTGTTTCTCACCATCTTGTCCAGGTCTCTCTGAACGTTACTCTTCTCCATGTGGATCTTCTCATAGGCCTGAATCACATCCTCCAGCCTCTCCTCTCGCTCTTTACTCTTCTGGAGCTGAGGGAAAGGTGGACATTTTCAAAGGGAAAAGTGTAGGAGAATGAAAAATGTGTTCGATGTGCAGTTCCTCTCACCCATCCCCTCCTTTCTCCTCTCCTCCCTCTTTTCCTCCCTCTCCCTCCCCCTCTATTCTCTCTTACCACCCTCCCTCCTCTTGTCTCCTCCCTCTCCCCTCTTCTCCTCTCCTCCCTCTCCCTCCCCCTCTATTCTCTCTTACCACCCTCCCTCCTCTTGTCTCCTCCCTCTCCCCTCTCTTCTTCTCTCCTCCCTCTCCCCTCTCTTCTCATCTCCCTCTTCACACTCGTCTCTCCTCTGTCTCCTTCCTCTCCCCTCCTCTCTCTTCCTCCATGTCTTACCTCCTGTGTGAGGGAGTTGACTCTCTGTTGCAGGTTGGTGGTCTCTGACTGCAGTAGGCTGGTCTCCTTGGGTTCACAGGAGCAGCACTGTAGGGTCCTCTCCTCCTCAAACTCACTGATCATAGGGAACTGAGGGAGAGGAGGAGGGGAGGAGGGGAGAGGTACAAGAGAAGGACAGAGGAGGAAAATGAGAGGAGTAGGTGAGAAAGAAAGGAGATCAAAGGAAGACAGTGGGAATAGGACACGGGGTGTCACAGCACAAAACATAGGAGATGGCAAAAGGAGAAGAAGAAAAAGAGTACACCAGTGTAAGTCGAGGCCAGATTATTATTAGAGGTTAGAAAATAACCTTCCTCTACCATCAGCTTTTCCACTGTGAGTTTCAACTGAATAATGGCCCCATTCAGGTATGCCTGATTGTTTCAGTACTTTGAAACTCAAGCCTTCCTTCCTCTCCTGGAAGTAATCACTGATCTAACTCAATTACATAGGCGAAAGCACAGGTTCCACAGAGTAGCTTTTACCAATTCAGTCATGTAAAATCAGTGATGCCTTTTAAAGGGATAGTTTGGGATTTTGGCAAAATGACGCGCCAGAGTCGGATGCACTCGTGGATACCATTTTTATGTATCTGCATGCGGTTTGAAGAAAGTTGCCATCTAGCGTTTGCACAATTGCTAACTAGCATTATCACACTTAATTAACTAGCATTAGCGCAATGACTGGAAGTCTATGGGAACAACTAGTCTTTGTGCTAGGCTAGTTATTAGCTTCTTTGTGAAACTACCTCCAACTTCTTTCATACTGGACTCTGACACATCAAAATGGTATCCAGAGTTAATCTGACTCTGGGGAAGTAGATAAAGGGCCAAAATCCAGAACTATCCCTTTAAAGGGGGACGCCTTTTTGACCAGGTCCCATAGGGCCATAGGGCTTCCCTTTAAAGTAGTGCAGTATAAAGGGAATAGGGTGCCATTTGGGACGTAGCCTCTGTCATGAACAGATCAGTCAACCTACCTTGACCTCATAGTTCTTCAGCTTCCTCTTGATGCTGCTGTTCTCTCGCTCCAGGCTGGCCAATCGCGTCTTGATGTCGTGGTAGGCGGCGGCCAGGGCGAAGTGGGAGGGGTACATGTCGTCTTGGATGGGTGAGGCCGACCAGTTGACCCCCGACCCCAGGCCGCAGCCGTCATCCCTCAGCCCCTCGCCACCGCCCAGGAGGCCCAGCTCGCCCCCAAAGAGAGACTCCATCCCTCGGGCAGGTCAGTGGCTACCTGAGGGGGGGACAGGAAGGAGGGTAAGTCATTAGAGCCAGTCATTCTGTAATACTGATGTTATGAACTGCAGTACCCACAGTCAAAGCAGGACAATCTTTGTCTGTTGCCCAAACGGGTGTCATTTGGAAACTATTTTGGATTTTTAATCAGAAAATGCTCTCTTCCTTCCCATTCATGTGGGATTGAGATATATATATATATATATAGGTGGATCTACACAAACACAACAGATTGCGTTGACACATTTCAAGTCTCAAAGTATCATATAAAACTGGGATTTTGGAGTGAGGAACAACCACTTCAACAACGTCAAACACTGTAACTAATGTTAGTTGACTTGTAAACAGACCACAGCGCCCTCTAGCATAGAAGGCTAGGATAACAGGAAGGATATCACTTCATAGCAGCATGACGGCAACAGGGCAGCTGCACCACCCATAAGTCCTCTTCCAGTTCAGTGAACACACACTACTGTCCCCAGGCCTTCCGAGGGAGCAGAAGGCCGTGGTCGTTCCGGCGCTAGCCTCTCTCTGCCAGCCACTCTCCTTCTCGCAGCAGGTGGCGCTAACGAGGCTCAAATGGCAGAGCGACGGGCCCTGGCGCAGCTCCGGTGTGAGTGAGAGCCATGGTCGACGGGCATAGATAGGGGTCGCGTGCCAACCCTGCCCAGCAGAGTCTGTCCCCAGTCTAGGCTACACATTGCCCGCTCCATCTGCCACCGTTTAAATCTGATTGGCTGTTGCCATGAATGTTATACCATCCCACATCCTGAAACATAAAAACCCACCTTGTTTCTTCTAGTGCTCCCCCTCCCCACTCAGTTGGGAAACCTGGAATACTCAACTAAAGAGATATATAGATGCGTCATTGGGTGCTGTAGCCTAGATCTAGGCCAAACCAACTCTCGCACGTGCAGACAGCCATCGCGTGTGTATGTGGAAGGTTCCCCAGTCCAAAACACATGAAGTTGGTCAATGCTGTAACGATAATATATTCAATATCAAAGTATCCATACTACTCCATATCGAAAATGTATGTATATTCCCCGGAACTATTTTCCCCTTCCCCTCTCCAGAAACAAATACATATACAAAAAATATACGTTATGCATACATATACATATAATCATGCTGAAATCCCCTGGCCTGCAGGGCTGAATCATAGTCTGTAAAGCTCAGCTTGTCTCATATATTTACAATTACAGGAGACCCGAGAGAGTGGTGCTCTTTTGATGTTGTTTGTTCTGCCAGCTGCATCTCTCTCTTCTGATTCAACGTCATTCCACATCTCCATAGCAGGGAAATGAATAGATATGGAAACCGCCCAATGAAAGTAAGGCACTCCAATTAAGACTTCACACAGGTCCCATAGTGAACCACGTGTTTCAAAGTGCCCTAAAGTCACTTTCTGACTACCCACATGGTCAACATCCCTCCTCTAACATCAGTAGACCCCCCCCCCCCCCTCCCCCGAAAAAAAGAGACCACTAGAAACCAATCTGGGATCTTATTTTACAAAGTCTTACCCAGCACAATTCATCTGGGATGAATACTAATAAAAGTTGTATTGGATTGAAATTGAAACCATGTTAACAGACATAAACCAGTTGTTCCCCCCACCGATCCACCCTTGTCCCTGGAGCTCGGGAACTGCAGCTGCCCCAGTGCTCCAGGTAGGTGGTGCAGTTGCATCCTGTAACGCCCACGAGATTCACCCGTTTGGAGACGAGACGCTTTTCCAGTTAAAGGAGCCATCTGCAGTTGCAACATGCATTTTTTGGAACGTAGAAATCAACGATACACACTCGGCGTACAAAACATTAGGAACACTGGCTCTTACCATGACGTAGAGTGACCAGGTGAATCCAGGTGGGATCCCTTATTGATGTCACTTGTTAAATCCACTTCGATCAGTGTAGATGAAAGGGGAGGAGACGGGTTAAAGAAGGATTTTTAAGCCTCGAGACAATTAACACATGGATTGTGTATGTGTGTCATTCAGAGGGTGAATGGGCAAGACTAAAGATTTAAGTGCCTTTGAACGGGATATGGTAGTAGGTGCCAAGCACACCGGTTTGAGTGTGTCAAGAACTGCAACGCGGCTGGGTTTTTCACACTCAACAGTTTCCTGTGTGTATCAAGAATGGTTCACCACCCAAAGGACATCCAGCCAACTTGACACAACTGTGGGAAGCATTGGAGTCCACATGGGCCAGCATCCCTGTTGAACACTTTCGACCCCTTGTATTAGAAAGGTGTAACTAATGTTCTGTACACTCAGCGTAGACCCCTTGATTCTTGAAGAATATAACTAATAAATGTCTCATGAGCTTAGTTCAACTGTCGTAAAAAACTATAAACTATACATTTGATATAATGGATGGTCAGTTTTGAGTGGTTACATTTCACCAGCCTCATCTTTCAGCTTTTTGCCAAAACAGAGGCGGGGTGCCCACTTTGTTATTGTTTCAATTGCAGATTGGCCCCTATAGCACAACGTATATGCAACCAAGCGGCAAACGCTCCCTGCCAACCCGCCGCTGTTTGAGTCTCTATCACGTATTCATCGCCCGAGGGAGGAGACAGCTGGATGGGTGCAAGACTGATGACAGCTGGATTAATGAGTTGGTTAGATCTACTGTACACCAGAGCTACTGTACAACAGAGCATTACAATAAAGTCTTATGAATGGGGTTTTGTTGTTTGTTCAAGGTTTTTGATCTCAGGCAGGAGTAAAGAGTTGTTTATAATACAGAATATCAAAACACTTGACAGTGTGCAAGTTGCAAAGTTAAGTCGGGGATATCCAAACTTTTCTGTGGACCCGTCCCTCATGTACGTGTGGTTTGTGCCTCTATGCATGTGAATCCATTGAAATATGCACCTCTGCCAATTTCCCTCTTTTCCAAGTCTTTGGTTGCAAGTGGTTTGCATTTCTACCTAGACTGTAGCCTAGCCTAAAGACAGTTATACTTCTGCCGAGAAGGGTCGAGCATCTGTCCTTTACTAACACCTACACACACACCCACACATGCATCAACTCACTGACACACACACACACATACATTTACTAACACCTACACACAAACCCACACATGCATCAACTCACTGACTCACACTGCACACACATCATCTCTCTGTTCAGAAAGCAGAGGACAAAGTAGCAACAGTGAAACACGAGCTGCTAGCGAGCCCATTCACCCCAGGGCCAATCAGAACAAGCCCATATGTCAATGTCACATGGCTAATTCATATTTTAATGTTCCGGATATCAGCCAGAATGGATGCCCCGAGCTAACACTAGCTTAGCCCAATGTGCTGTAGAGATTCAATATGCGTCTATGCTTTGGTTCAGTTTTAGCTTAGAACAATGCTTCTGTAAACTAGCTACTGCAATGGTTTAGCATCATAGCACGCTTCAGTGCTGCATTTGTTTGTTATATGTAAGAAAGTAGCCTTGCACAAGCGAGCCAGAACGGCCCATAGGCGCAGGAGCCTATTTCCAGTTTCTGTAGCGTGATGCCGCTTGATGTACACCTACCGGACAGGACGCTAGACTATGGCTGGGCCTTAGCCACAATCTCCTTAATGCTGAGTGCCAAGCAGACGCAGAGATCGGGTCCCATTGTTACCTTCTTTCAATCTCAGGGTGGACACTGACCACAAGGCCAGTGAGTTGGTCTTCAGGCAGGCCTACATGTAATCCCCAGATGAATGTTGAGCTCCGCTCTAGTAAATTGGTTAAATCCTTACTGCTTATAATCTTGTACTTAGGTCAAATACTTGTAAGATGGATGGCTGCATCTATCATAATGGCCACTTCAGTGTATGCAGAATGACACCAAAGGTTGACACTTGAAAGGTACAGGACTGGCACTGGATACTTTAAAGCTAGAATCCTTAATTTAAACGATAACAAAGCAGCCACCCCGCCTCTGATTTGGTAATAAGCTGATGGATGGGCCTGAAGAAATGTAACCACTCTCAAATTCATACACAGAGCTAAGGATGCAAGGTTTGGGGATGTAGAGTGTTTGTTTACATTTACATTGTTTATAAACATTGGCGTAAAACAAGCTTATATTTTGGGTTCAGATGGGGTACGACAGTTTAACTAAGCTCATGAGACAAGTTATAGTCTTCAAGAATCAATGGGTATATGAAATTAATTTATAAGTAAAAAACAAAAATGGATGCATCAACTAGCTTTAAAGGCCATTTCCGATTAAGCTAACATCTGCGGCATTTACCATCAATGCAGTCTCCGCGAACGCAGAAACATTGCCTTTACATTTCTATCGCGACGTAGCGCACGTCTTCAGCGCTACGGATTGAATCGAGCCCTTAGAATGTGCATGGTCCTTGCAAAGACAAAACAAATGGAAGGAAAACAATATGTCTTAAGGAATGTGTTGCCTTATGTGAATGTCATTTGAGGGACGGAGCGATGAGAGGACAAACCCAGGGAAAGAGATGGAGCAAAAAAAGGAAAGGGGGAGAGAGCGAGGAAGAGGATGGCGGGAGAGAGGGTGTCCTTGAGGATTGGCACCATCCTATATGTGAGGGGAGAACTGAGGCCAGTACTCGGGGGAGGGGTCAACAGCTTGAATAGATGTTGCCTATGCGCTTTGCGAGGGGGAGATGAGTAACCTAGTTCTGACAGGACAGAAAAACAGAGAGAGATGATAGGTGGACAGAGAGCGAAAGATTGAGAGAGGGGGGGGGGGGGGTGGAGAGAGAGAGAGGCATATCCCAGAGCTGTCCCTGTGGGCTGCTGCGAGCCAGAGACCTAATCCACAGCAGCCCTGTGCAGAAAAGCATCTATACGTCAGACACACACACACACACACTGGTGACGTACCGAAAGCCACCAATGGGAAAACAGTTTGACTTGAGTTCTAATCTTTTCCATCAGCCTTCTTATTACACCAAACCCCAATTGAATGCTGTGCTCCAAACAAAATAAACCCAACATGATCATACAGCCAAAAGGCACAACAAATAATGTAGCATTGGAGCATTGTTGCACATGACTAGCTGTTGATAACAGGGTGTAATTGGTGGTGGGTGAGGCATCTCACCTCATTTACATTTAAGTCATTTAGCAGACGCTCTTATCCAGAGCGACTTACAAATTGGAAAGTTCATACATATTCATCCTGGTCCCCCCGTGGGGAATGAACCCACAACCCTGGCGTTGCAAGCACCATGCTCTACCAACTGAGCCACACGGGACCACATAACATAGCCACATAACATAGGATTGTAATTCCAAATGGCACCCTTTTCACTCTAGTGCACTATTTTTTGACCAGAGCCCTAGTCAAAAGTAGCGCACTGTGAAGGGAATAGGGTGCTATTTGGAACGCGCACCCTTTCACCTCTCTTACAGTAGACCTGGTGGAGCATGTTACGTAATAGATGACATCATAATCATTATCACTGTCAACGGCCCACGAGCATGCTTCATCATGCCTCAAGTGCTGTAGCTGTACTGTCTTCTCCAGTAACGGATTTGACTTACATACTGAAAGGCGATGGGTGACAATGCCTCCAGAAAGCTATAGGTTTGAAAGATCAATGAGGGAATGTTCAATATCGCTATGCGCACATGCTTAAATCATCATTGTGGCATTGTTGCTGCCGGAATGGTAGGCCTTAGTGGTCTGAGAACAGAAGGTTCCAAATAGCCTACTTGATTTCAGGAGGGACATTAAGTGACGTTAGACCTTAAGCAAGACACCCGACACTTAACCTTGAACGTTTCCATAAACAGCTGTATCAACATAATTGAAATCCATCGAATAAATGGGGCTACAAAAATCAAGACATGACTTTTAGGCAACCCTGATTTCTTACTGAAATAGACTTAAGACGAGTAGCATGACCTTTACTAGTAACATAACTTAACCTGAGTAAAAACTCTCATGTAAACACGCCACTCTCCAAAGTACCCCCAGATACAGTTGTTACCGGCTATGCCCGGAAGCCGAATGTCAAGCATATGGAGATGCTATTCGCTGCGGCTTCGGTTAGCTGTTCCTCTCGCTAATAGCCTCTGACTGGTTCGCTGGGTGGTTAATGGCCAGTCAATTACTCACGGTGGCCGGCGAGCCGCGCTTTAGCACCATGCACAGAAGGATCGATGCCTCTGATTTAATGGATTCTGTCTGTTTGTTTCCACAAATGCACGTCCAGCTGTATTTCTTTATTGCGCATATACGATGGTCATGGTAGGGACATTTCAACGTATAAACAGAACAACGTAGGTCTTTGAAAGACCTAGGCATGGTGTTTACACAATTGAACAAAAATGTCAAGCACCCATGTTCGATCAAGGACATTTTCATTTGAATAAACTTCCGTTGACCTACCTGTGTATAATGAATTGAGTGACTTATCATATAGTGGTGTTTCATAGACATAGTTACCAAGGTAACTTCGTTTTTAGCACGTAGGCTACGTTTTGTATTTCTCAAAAAAAATTACAAGTGAGACAACCATTTTGGTCTGAAGCGTTGTCAACATTGAGCATTCAGCACCACTAGCAAGTGAACAGCGCAAGTTTGTCTACGCTGCTAACCCAGTCCGGAACTGTCCAGTGTGCGATAGTGATGATCTCTCAAAGCCACATGCACCAACATTAGGACAATAAAATAGTTATGTCAAGACAGTTACCAAAACACAACAATCAATCACGTGCATGAATATCTCCGTAAGCAACAACCACGTCGTATGCTACGTGTGGTTGTGTAGACTACATGTTTCCTGTGATTACTTACAATAGAGCTTCTATATCGTTTCTCTCCTTGCGGCAAGACACTAGTGCTCGTTGCCATTCTCACTTTGTAGTGCAATCAGTAGCTAACCTAGTCTACAACATGGCTGTATACAGCGACGCAGCTCTCTCCATCTCTCCCAACGAAAAAAATGAGCTCGCGCTTTTCCCCTTCTTCCTCATATCGAGCTCTTTTTATATGTAAAAAAAAAAAAACGTTGCCGTGAGCGTTACTTAACACCTGTTTAATTAAAAAATACTCTACAAAGGCACAACAATAAACACTGTCAAACAAATACCACGATATACTTACGCATCCTCGTGAGATACTGTGAAAAATTCATAGCGAGAAAGGGGGTCAAAACCGTTCATTTGCGGTTTACGTCGACAATGGTTGGATTGTGGATGCTTGTGACGCCCCCCCCCCCCCCCCCCCCAACCCCTCTTTACACTCCCATTCTGTGATGAACCGAACCGTTTTTACCAATAGAAGACGGTGAAATAGGTTGGAGCAGGGTTCAGAACAGAACAAAGAGTAGCACATCAGAAGATCACTGACATGTGAGAGTTTATGGCCAAGAATATAACAAGATGATAGGAAAAAATAAGCATCACATCCCCATATCATATAGGTTAGGTTGTGTTCAGTTGTCACATTCTTTGCCTCATGGATCTCTTTGCGTCCCTGGTTGCATAACTGCCTGCATCAGAAAAAAGATATATATATATTCTGAAACAAAGTGCTGACGTTCAAAGCTTGATTAGATTGTTGTATAAATAGATTGATGATTCATTTTATCTCAATTATGGCCATTTTTTATTTATTTATGCTGTCGCCATTGAGTGATGGAGATTGCTTATTTATATGAGAATACATTATCTCTGATCCAGATATGCACAGGTCTTGAAATTAAAGGGGTTCTAGATCTTCTTTGTGTGTCAACGGTGGGAAAAATAGATATGGGATTTTGAGGAAAATGTATTGCATGCTACAGTGTCCTTAATGTACCTGCTCACAGGGCATGAACCAATTGGAACTTCTAACAGAATGTAATCATAGCAGATGATGGTTTTTGTTGACTGCACAGTGTCGCCGTGATCTGTCGTTATGTTTGGAGGAAAAAGGGGGAGTCTTGCAAGCTGAAGAACACTATCCCAAGCGTGGGGGTGCTTTGCTGCAGGAGGGACTGGTGCACTTTACAAAATAGATGGCATCATGAGGTAGGAAAATTATGTGGATATATTTAAGCAACATCTCAAGACACCAGTCAGAAAGTTAAAGCTTGGTCTTCCACCCTAAGCATACTTCCAAAGTTGTGGCAAAATGGCTTAAGGACAACAAAGTCAAGGTATTGGAGTGGTCATCACAAAGCCCTGACCTCAATCCTATAGAACATTTGTGGGCAGAACTGAAAAAGTTTGTGCGAGCAAGGAGGCCTTACAAACCTGACTCAGTTACACCAGCTCTGTTAGGAGGAATGGGCCAAAATTCACCCACCTTATTATGGGAAGCTTGTGGAAGGCTACCCGAAACGATTGACCCAAGTTAAACAATTTAAAGGCAATGCTACCAAATACTAATTGAGTGTATGTAAACTTCTGACCCACTGGGAACGTGATGAAAGAAATAAAATCTGAAATAAATCATTCTCTCTACTATTATCCCGACATTTCACATTCTGTAAATAAAGTGGTGATCCTAAATTACCTAAAACAGGGAATTTTTACTGGGATTAAATGTCAGGAATTGGAAAAAACTGAGTTTAAATGTATTTGGCTACGGTGTATGTAAACTTCCGACTTCAACTGTATATATATATATATATATATATAGTGTTTTCCAATTTTCCCAGAAGTGGTTAGAGTCTATGGATTCTTCAATTACATTGAGCTGATTTCTGACGTGCTGTTCCTTCTTTTTCCATAGAAGGCGTAGACTCAGGTTTTCTGGGTCTCTATGTTTTTGGTTCTATGTTTTCTCTCTATCTCTCCCTCTCTGTCTCTCCCAGCTGCCAGCACTACAAAGTTTCAGCCACTCAGTGGCATATGCCCGGCATGCAAAATATAACATAGCCAGCAGATGGCAACCTTGTTTAATACACCAAACAAAAATAAAAACGCAACAGTTAAAGTGTTGGTCCCATGTTTCATGAGCTGGAATAAAAGATCCCAAAAATGTTCCATATGCACAAATGTTATTTCTCTCAAAATGTGTGCACAAATTTGTTTACATCTCTGTTAGTGAGCATTTATCCTTTGCCAAGATAATCCATCCACCTGATAGGGTTGACATATCAAGAAGCTGATTAAACAGCATGCTCATTACACCGGTGCACCTTGTGCTGGGGACAATAAAAGGCCACTATAAAATGTGCAGTTTTGTCACACAACACAACGCCACAAATGTCTCAAGTTTTGAGGGAGCGTGCAATTGGCATGCTGACTGCAGGAATGTCCACCAGAGCTGTTGCCACATAATTTAATGTTCATTTCTGCCATAAGTCGCCTCCAATGTCGTTTTAGAGAATTTGGCAGTACAACCAACCGGCCTCACAACCGCAGACCAGGTGTATGGCGTTGTGTGGGTGACTGGTTTGCTGATGTTAAAGTTGTGAACAGAGTGCCCCATGGTGGTGGTGGAGTTAGGGTATGGGCAGGCATAAGCCACGGACACAATTGCATTTTATTGACAGCAATCTGAATGCACAAAAATACCGCAGCGAGATCTTGAGGCCCATTGGTGAGGCCCATTTTTTTTTAAGGTATCTGTGACCAACAGATGCATATCTGTATTCCCAGTCATGTGAAATCCAGCGATTAGGGCCTAATGCATTTATTTCAATTGACTGATTTCCTCCTATGATCTGTAACTCTGTAAAATCTTAGAAGTTGTTTCATGTTGCGTTTCTATTTTGTGTTCTGTATAATTCACAAACCTGTCATCGACAATGTTGATAGTACCATTGCATGTATTGTACACCATCTGAACCCTGTACGAGGTCCAGTGTTAAGGTGATTGTATAGATGGCAATGGTAAGGCTAGTACTAGAGAGATTGTCTCACAAGCACAGACACTCAACGCGGAGAACCTCAATAATGCGTCTCTGCTTCGCACTCAGCATCAAGGAGATTTGGGGGAAGGCCCTGCGATAGATTGTCCAGGGGTTGTAATTGTACATCAAGCTGCCTCGTGCTACAGAAACAGGAGATTGGCACCTGGTCCTATGAGATGTTCCAGCTTGCACAAGCCTGCTACCTACCCACTACTAGAAGATCAAACCCCCATGAAGAGCAAAGCAAATGACACACATATAGAAATAGCATGTAAATGACACGTAGGTTAACTTAATATACTGACTCTCTCTGGAAGTCACCGGAATCTGTTAGATGGCATGTTCAAAACAAGAAACACAATTGATAGAACAGACACTGGGTTCCTCCCCACATGATAGAGTGTGGTATTTACTCTATAGATGCCAATTCTATGTTTGGCCAACTGATAAAAACTGTTAAAAATGCCACCTCGCCTTGATCAACCCTCTCCCACAGCTGAGCCTGTGCCACACACACGGACCTCCCTTTACGCTTCACAAGCTTGTCTCACACTATCTAATTCCATCGTAATCCCCTAATATGAAACTATAGCCTACCTCACAGTCGGACAATCTATTTACAGTATACATATATTCCTATCTCTCTCACTATTTACCCATTTCATAAAGCTCCCGACAAACGGTTATTGTGCTGACGTTGCTTCCAGAGGCAGTTTGGAAATTGGTAGTGAATGTTGCAACTGAGAAAGCACAGAAGATGTTTATGCGTTACACGCTTCAGCACTCAGCGGTCCCATTCTGTGAGCTTGTGTGGCCTACCACTTTGCGGCTGAGCCATTGTTCGTTTCCACTTCACAATAACAGGGGCTTTCTAAGGAGAGCGATCAGGGTACTCGGCCAATCTTTCCCAAGCAAGATGTGATTAATAAGTGTTCGCCACTTACAATCTATTAATACATGGTTATTCATATTGTATTAATATATTAATACCGGTTATTAATACCTGTTTCTGTTCGTCACCTAATTTGACGATTAAACGTGTTGAAATGTGTGCTCTAGGGTGCACTGTGAGAAGGATCTTTCCAAGGAACAGACGTTTGGACAAATTGGGCAAGACCTGTCTCATCTCATTTGACATTATTTCCTGTTAACCCTGGTCCAGTACAACACTGTTTCTATAGCAAGAGGAGGGTGAAGGACCACGATGAAGGACTAGGAAGATGATTCCCATGTGTTTAAAAATATTATTTTTTTACATTCATGACTAATAAAGTGATCTAATCTAACGGGTCATCAAACCTCCGTAGTACTAGCTATTGCTACTTAAAACAGTTCATATTTGTATATGTATTCTGTATTACTATGTGATGTCTTTAAAAATGGTTGAAATAACCATCTACAAAATGTTATTTCGATACTGTATATAGCATAGAATGTCTGATGTCAACGCACGTAACCATTGCTTCTCCTGGACGCTGTGTGGTCTGTGGTGTAACGCATAGTGATCTAATCGGCCTAATGCTAGCGAAAAGCGAGTTAATACACTCAACCTTGTTTATCCAATCGACTGTTCACTCAGATCTAATGTTTTTGTCATTTCCCCCGTGGGGGAATTGCTTGTTGGCCTGGAAAAGCGAATATCCATTGACCGGCAGTGGGCCATTGTGCTATGTGCTTACACAGCATTTCAGTCTGAGGGCATTAGGCAGTTTAGCACTCTCCGTACTGATATATTCTGTATTACATAATCAACATATTCCTATATCTCTCTCTCTTGTTTGGGCCCACAACAATGTAACCTAATTGAGCAACATTGTGTATATTGCACTGCATTTTTCCTTTAATTTGGCCTCCTTTAGTGTATATATGACACCACTGGTGAACTTTAGACGGTTAGGACACTATTGTAGGCCAGGCTATACAGTTTGCACACTAGTGTGCTATACAGCTAACACTGTCAAAGCAGCAGGGCAGTATACTATTCCCTGCACAAGGTTCACTGACCCCACCAATACCAAGATGGAATTCAACTGATCGTTATATAATCCTGTACTTTGAGCACGGTCCCTCATGTCTACAGGTCCGATTAACTGGATCACTGCCCTGTGTTTACAGTACACTACCACAACAACTAATCATTCTAAATTACACATGACCCTTTAACTCAGACTCTTCCTCTCCTTGTCTCTCTGTCCGATCACGTCCCTTCACAAGCTAGCCAATGAGTAAACATGGGTATGTAGCTACATCAAAAGACAGGTGCTGGTCAACTGGATTAACTGTGCCCTCTTGTCTACATGCTGTATTAGGATGAATCATCACCATCTCCTTGGAGGATCATGCCCACACCCTGTCTGATAAGAGGGTAGAATCCCCAGACTCTCTCTCACTCTCTCTCTCACTCACTCACACATTTAATTTAAAGGCTTTATTGGCATGGGAAAGGATTTGCATACCGCCCCGGCAGATCCACAGATGTCTCAATCGCACTCCACACTGCCCTTTCCCACCTGGACAAAAGGAACACCTATGTGAGAATGCTGTTCATTGACTACAGCTCCAGCGTTCAACACCATAGTGCCCTCAAAGCTCATCACTAAGCTGAGGAACCTGGGACTAAATACCTCCCTCTGCAACTGGATCCTGGACTTCCTGACGGGCCGCCCCCAAGTGGTAAGGGTAGGCAAAAACACGTCTGCCACGCTGATCCACAACACTGGGGCCCCTCGGGGGTGTGTACTCAGTCCCCTTGTGTACTCCCTGTTCAACCACGACTACGTGGCAAACACAACTCCAACACCATCATGAAGTTTGCTGACGACACAACAGTGGTAGGCCTGATCGCCGACAATGATGAGACAGGGAGGAGGTCAGAGACCTGGCAGTGCGGTGCCAGGACAACAACCTCTCCCTTAATGTGACAAAGGAGCTGATCGTGGACTACAGGTAAAGGCGGACCGAACAGGCCCCCATTAACATCGACGGGGCTGTAGTGGAGCGGGTCCAGAGTTTCAAGGTCCTTGGTGTCCACATCAACAACGAACTATCATGGTCCAAACACACCAAGACAGTTGTGAAGAGGGCATGACAACACCTTTTCCCCCTCAGGAGACTGAAAAGATTTGGCATGGGTCCCCAGATCCTCAAAAAGTTCTACAGCTGCACCATCGAGATCACCCTGACTGGTTGCATCGCCGCCTGGTATGGCAACTGCTTGGCATCTGACCGTAAGGCGCTACAGAGGGTAGTGTGTACGGCCCAGTACATAACTGGGGCCAAGCCTCCTGCCATCCAGGACCTATATAATCGGCGGTGTCAGAGAACGGCCCAAAAAATTGTCAGAGGCTCCAGTCACCATAGACTGTTTTCTCTGCTACCGCACGGCAAGCGGTGCCGGGGCGCCAAATCTAGGACCAAAAGGCTCCTTAACAGCTTTTATCCCCAAGCCATAAGACTGCTGAACAATTAATCAAATGGCCACTGGACTATTTACATTGACACCACCCACCATTTATTTTGTACACTGCTGATTCTTGCTGTTTATTATCTATGCATATGTAACAGTTTAACTTTACGTCCGTCCCCTCGCGAACCAGGGACCCTCTGCACACATCAACAACAGTCACCCACGAAGCATCGTTACCCATCGCTCCACAAAAGCCGCGGCCCTTGCAGAGCAAGGGGAACCACTACTTCAAGTGACGTCACCGACTGAAAGGCTGCTAGCACGCACCACTGCTACCTAGCTAGCCATTTCACATCGGTTACATTCACCCCCCTTTCGACCTCCTCCTTTTCCGCAGCAACCAGTGATCCGGGTCAACAACATCAATGTAACAGTATAACTTTACGTCCGTCCCCTCTCCCCGACCCGGGCGCAAACCAGGGACCCTCTGCACACATCAACAACAGTCACCCACGAAGCATCGTTACCCATCGCTCCACAAAGGCCGCGGCCCTTGCAGAGCAAGGGGAACCACTACTTCAAGTCTCAGAGCAAGTGACGTCACCGACTGAAAGGCTGCTAGCGCGCACCACTGCTACCTAGCTAGCCATTTCACATCGGTTACACATAGTCATTTCACCCCTACCTACATTACATTACATTAATTACATTGACTAATTTGTACCCCCACACATTGACTCGGTACCGATATCCCCTGTATATAGCCTCGTTATTGTTATTTTATTGTGTTACTTTTTATAATTTTTTACTTTAGTTTATTTGGTAAATATTTTCTTAACCAACATAGCAGTTCAAGAAGAGTTAAGGGCCTGTAAGTAAGCATTTCACGGTAAGATCTACACTACGTATGTGCCAAATAAAGTTTGATTTGATTTACATTGCCAAAGCAAGTGAAATAGATAATGAACAAAAGTAAAATAAACAATAAAAAATGTACAGTAAACATTACACTTACAACAGTTACAAGTGTTGGTGTCATTATATATATATATATATATATATATATATATATATATATATATATATATATATATAGTGTAGTAATGATGTGTGAATAGTTCAAGTACAAAAAGGGAAAATAAATAAACATAAATATACAGTTGAAGTCAGAAGTTTACATACACCTTAGCCAAATACATTTAAACTCAGTTTTTCATCATTCCTGACATTTAATCCTAGTAAAAATTCCCTGTCTTAGGTGAATTAGGATCACCACTTTATTTTCAAAATGTGAAATGTCAGAATAATAGAGAGAATAATTTTTTTAAGCTTTTATATCTTTCATCACATTCCCAGTGGGTCAGAAGTATACGTACACTTAATTAGTATTTGGTAGCTTTGCCTTTAAATTGTTTAACTTGGGTCAAATGTTTCGGGTAGCCTTCCACACGCTTCCCGCAATAAGTTGGGTGAATTTTGGCCGATTCCTTCTGACAGAGCTGGTGTAACTGAGTCAGGTTTGTAGGCCTCCTTGCTCACGCACGCTTTTTGAGTTCTGCCCACACATTTTCTATAGGATTGAGGTCCGGGCTTTGTGATGGCCACTCCTAATACCTTGACTTTGCTGTCCTTATGCCATTTTGCCACAACTTTGGAATTATGCTTGGGGTCATTGTTCATTTGGAAGACCCATTTGCAACCAAGCTTTAACTTCCTGACTGATGTCTTGAGATGTTGCTTCAATATTTGCACATAATTTTCCTTCCCTCATGATGCCATCTATTTTGTAAAGTGCATCAGTCCCTCCTGCAGCAAAGCACCCCCACAACATGACGCTGCCACCCCTGTGCTTCACGGTTGGGATGGTGTTATCCGGCTTGCAAGCCTCCCCCTTCTTCCTCCAAACATAACGATGGTCTATTTTTGTTTCATCAGACCAGAGGACATTTCTCCAAAAAGTATGATCTTTGTCCCCATGTGCAGTTGCAAACCGTAGTCTGGCTTTTTTATGACAGTTTTGGAGCATTGACTTCTTCCTTGCTGAGCGGCCTTTCAGGTTATGTCGATATAGGACTCGTTTTACTGTGTATATAGATACTTTTGTACCTGTTTCCTCCAGCATCTTCACAAGGTCCTTTGCTGTTGTTCTGGGATTGATTTGCACTTTTCGCATCAAAGTACGTTCATCTCTAGGAGACAGAACCCTTCTCTTTTCTGAGTGGTATGACGGCTGCGTGGTCCCATGGTGTTTATACTTGCGTACTATTGTTTGTACAGATGAACGTGGTAACTTCAGGCGTTTGGAAATTGCTCCCAAGGATGAACCAGACCTCAGACTTCTGAGGTCTTGGCTAATTTCTTTTGATTTTCCCATGATGTCAAGCAAAGAGGCACTGAGTTTGAAGGTAGGCCTTGAAATACATCCACAGGTAAACCTCCAATTGACTCAAATTATGTCAATTAGCCTATCAGAAGCTTCTAAAGGCATGACGTAATTTTCTGGAATTTTCCAAGCTGTTTAAAGGCACAGTCAACTTAGTGTATGTACACTTCTGACCCACTGGAATTGTGATGCAGTGAATTATAAGTGAAATAATCTGTCTGTAAACAATTGTTGGAAAAATGACTTGTCATGCACAAAGTAGATGTCCTAACGGACTTGCCAAAACTATAGTTTGTTAACAAGAAATTTGTGGAGTGGTTGAAAAATGAGTTTTAATGACACCAACCTAAGTACTATATGTAAACTTCCGACTTCAACTGTATGTTGTATTTAAAATGATATTTGTTCTTCACTGGTTGCCCTTTTCTTGTGGCAACAGGTCACAAATATTGCTGCTGTGATGGCACACTGTGGTATTTCAACCAGTAGATATGGGAGTGTATCAAAATTGGGTTTGTTTTTGAATTCTTTGTGGATCTGTGTAATCCGATGGAATTATGCATCTCTGCTATGGCCATACATTTGGCAGGAGGTTAGGAAGAACAGCTGTTTCCACCACATTTTGTGGGCAGTGTGCTCTCTCTCTCTCTCTGTCTACCTCTTGCTCTCTCTCTCACATCGCCACTTATAGCCTCTTCCAGTCTTTGTAGCACCACTAGGCTGATGCCTCAGCAGCTCTGGATGCCAGAAAGCTCACCACACAAAGTTCAGAATAGTAGCCAGTCGTCCTCACTACGAACCCTCTGCCTCTGGTATAAGCAGCCCACTCTAACCATTTGATTCCCATCCCTCACTGCTGCTGTTGTCATTGACCATCGACCCAAGCCTGTTCTCTCTCTCCCTATCTATTCTCTCTATCTATGTTCTGTACTGTACCTCACCTTGTTGATGGAAACATGCTCTGTCATGTCTATATTGTTAACCTTGTTATGGAAACACAGTGGCATGCCCACTCCATCAACTCTCACCTCGTTGTGAATGAACACCATAAACGGATTATGGTGGCGTGTTTACTACTATAGCATACAACGGCACCACTTGATTTTACAGTCCTGTTTTAGATGGTATTTGCCTGGTATTGTCTAAGGGAATATATTTTCTAGATGGTAACAAGCAGGAAGAAATACAATAACTTTCCAGTTATGTACTTCATTATTTTTTGTTGTTGCAAAAGACTGAAATTCCTTTGGATCTTTTTTGCATAGCCTAGTTCACCAGACATGTATGCTTGTTGTGATGGTCTGGACTTTTTAGTTTTGTTTACCCCTCTCTGACCTGAATGGAGATGGGAATGGAAGGTGTGTGAAGTTCAGTGCTCCTTGACCAAGTATTGATACCATTACTGTAAACATGTAAAGTATTTTTGTGTGTAATGTATTTTCGGTGTGTCGGACCCCATGTAGACTAGTTGTCTGTTAATGGGGATCCAAATCAAACAAGTTACCATGTTTTTTGGGATTGATTGCCGTGGTGACCATGGTTCCAAGTAAAATTAACACAGGAATGTGAAAATATTTTTAAAAAGCTATCAATTATAATGCAATAACCTATGCCCTGCATTCACAATAACATTCAAATTGAGCACTTGTTTTCGGGACAGCAGTAGGCTACCATCCCTGAACGTCACCTTGTTGAGGTTGTCAACAGCATAGCAGTGATTATTTACAGACAGGCGACAGACGTAGGTTAATTGAGGTTATGTAAATTAGAGATGACACACACAATCTGTCAACACCGTCATCATGCCCTTGTTGGGTTGTTGACCATGTCTCGTGGGGTGGGTTTCCTAGCACTGCGCACTGACCGCCCACTCTCATTGGCCAGCTCTGCGCATAAAGCAACGCTATTGGCTGGCGAAGTCTACTTCAAGACAACTCCAACTGTCGCAATCTTCAGAAAATCAACATTGAATGTAAACACTCGAGACAGACCTAAACTGACAGGAGCTATACATCTTGTATTCTGAACGGACATTTCGATTTTTCTTTACTATTTTTCTTTAGGATTTTTTATTTGCCTTGCATAATGAAGTTTGTCAGATTCCTGATGAAGAACGCTGCTTTGGCCAACGTGCCAAAGCATATTGACCATTTCTCAAAATTCTCACCATCACCTTTGTCTATGAAGCAATTCTTGGATTTCGGTGAGTAGAATACAAACTCAACGGCATCATTTTGAATACCAATGCCATAATGTTGCTCAGCAAATAATTCGAGCCACAATGTTTCAATATTAATTTCAATGTCGTGCACACTGATAGAGGGATGTCATTGTATGTTTTGCAGGCTTGCAGAATAACACATGGTAGGAAATGTAAAGGAAATGGTAATTAAACCATACAAGACATAGGGGTATAATCTAAATCTAAACTACAACACTGAATATGGTAATTAGATATAATTGTTCAATATGTTTACACTGACTTGTCTCATGTGCAAACAATACGACCTACGGATGTAGACTGGTTCAAGTTGTTCCAGCTAGCCAATCATAATGTTTAAATGTAGACTACAACGTTACCATGGTTTTCAGTAACGATATGAGATACTGAAGGAATAGGCAGAAGCCTGTCTGCATAGGCCATAGTTTGGCATGTACAGGTGATGTTGATGATGATGAGGTGAATAAATAATAGCTATTATTATTATTATTATTATTACACAATTGCTTTGATATATCCTCAAACACTTTTGCTCTAGCTTATCTAACTTTGACACTCACCATCTTCAGGTTCTACAAATGCCTGCGAGAAGACGTCCTTCGCCTTCCTTAGACAAGAACTTCCCGTCCGGTTGTCCAACATCATGAAAGAGCTCAACCTCTTGCCGGACCGCTTGTTGACCACACCATCGGTGCAGCTAGTACAACGCTGGTAAGAAACAGCTACAGCAATCAGGAACCTATCCGAAAACGTCAACTTTTTAACGGGACAGTAGCATATAATGTCGCCCTATATATACTATAATCGGGATATATTGTGCCACAGTGTCAGCACACAAGTGTTTATTGTTTGCAGCATATCGTACATACCCGGGGTTTGATTAAGCAACGTTGTTGTTATGGTCATTTGGCCAATGCATAGCTCTAGTGTCCCAGCTGTGCGCCACTCGCTCGCGCTGTGAACTTTGTCCCAGTTCCCTCCCTCCCTTCCCTCGTTGTTTTTGACTAAGGGTTGTCTTGGCAGGAACAGTTGAAACGAGGGGGGGGGAAGTACAGATACACATCAAGTAAACATGCATCTTAAGGTTATCCTAGGTTCCTGATTTAAACCAAACAAGGCTCATGTGCTTTCTTGCAGATGACTATTGGTTTGTTCTTGTTGAATGATAACGAGTTTTGCCGTCTTATTGATTAGCATGCAGCTCCTATCCTAATGTGGACTGGCAGGCTGGAAGGAAAGCCGTGTGCATAGCTTTTGCAGAAATGAAGGCTCACGTTGACTTTTTAAATATTTTTTATTTATTATTATTTATTTTACCTTTATTTAACCAGGAAGGGCTCATTGAGATTTAAAATCTATTTTTCAAGAGCGTCCTGGCCGAGATAGGCAGCACCAAGTCATTACAAAAATTACAGACAGACAACATGAAAAACTACAAGTAATCTAGTAAAAACCATTGAATTCACAAGAGTATAACAAAATCAAAAACAGCAAATTAAAAACATTGACAGGTCAGGGAATCAGCCTCAAAATCCTTCATCAGTGATTTAAAAACACCAACCGGGACAAGTTCTTCCAATTTAAAAGTATTTTGTAAGGTGTTCCAAGACGAAAAGCCCTTTTACCAAATTCAGTTCGGACATTTGGAACAGTTAGCAGGATAAAGTCCAGCAAACGAAGAGAGTACCCACCACATTTATGAACAATAAAAATGCCCAAATAAAAAGGTAGTAAACCCAAAATGGCTTTAAAATAAAAGTATACCAGTCACTGAGCCTTCGAGTGACTTGAGAAGGCCAGCCAACCCTGGTATACAAAGTGCAGTGGTGCGTAAGGGTTTTGCAGTTTAAAATAAATCTCAAAGTGCCATGGTAAAGAGTGTCAATTCATCTCAAACACTGAGCGGAAGCATTCATATATAACATATCCCCATAGTCTACTAAAGGCATAAATGTAGCTGATACTAGCCTCCTTCTGGCTTCAAAAGAAAAACAGGCCTTATTCCTAAAATAAAATCCCAATTTCAGCTTAAATTTTTTGTAAATTGTTGAATATGCAATTTAAAAGAGAGGCCGTCATCAATTAAAATTCCAAGATATTTATATATGGTTACAACCTCAATCTCCTTGCCCTGACAGGTAGTAATAGGTGAAAGGTTCAGAGGTCTATTTCTTGCATTAGAAAACACCATTAGTTTAGTTTTGTCAATATTGAGGATAAGCTTCAATTGACACAAGGTATGTTGAACAGTATAAAAAGCAGTTTGCAAGTTCTGGAAAGCTTTTGTTAAGAGACGAGGCACAACAGTAAATAACAGTATCATCAGCGTAAAAATGAAGTTGTGCATTTTGGACATTTTTGTCTAAATCATTTATATAAATAGTGAATAAGAGAGGACCAAGTACAGAGCCTTGGGGCACACCATTAAGGACAGACAATTTAACAGACATAAGCCCATCAAATTGAGTGCACTGAGTTCTATCAGACAGATAGTTAGCAAAACATGCAACTGCATGCTCCGAAAGACCTACACTTGACAATCTCTGCCTTAGTATAGCATGATCAACTGTATCAAAAGCCTTAGAGAGATCAATAAAAAGTGAGACACAGTGCTGTTTTTTGTCAAGGGCTTCAGTGATATCATTTAAAACCTTCATGGCTGCTGTAATTGTGCTATGCTTCTTCCTGAAGCCCGATTGGTACATTGATAAAATAGAGTTAGTAAATAAAAACTCTTGATTTAGTTGGACAGAAGAGGCTCGCTGTGCTGTCCTAAGCAGCATATGAGAATGTCAGTGGAGTAGATTTACTACTGCTCTGTGTATAGGAATCACATGGACATATTGAGACACACACACACACACAATGTGCCTAGCAATGCGAGATGGATGAGGGGTGTCCTGGTATCAGAGCGACGCAGGGACAGGGATGCAGGAATGGCACCTAGCTGGTCCAAAAGCCAACTGGAAAATGACCAGTGCAAAAGTACCTTCCCTATCTACTAACAGTCTCTATTGACAGAGCCTGAGACCCAATAGCCTTTTGTTTTACTATTGAGAATCAATGTTTTTTTTTCTTCATCTCAGCATTTAAACAAATGTTGATGATGCCTGTGTGATTGTAACGTGGCAATACTAAGGTCACTAAATTAACTCTTCCTTCTCTCTCTTCTAGGTACATCCAAAGCCTTATGGAGATCTTGGACTTCCTTGACAAGAGCCCAGACGACCACAGTGTTTTGGAGTCGTAAGTGTGCACCAGCTTCCGCTAACTCCTCCATATTGTGGTCCTGTGTGGCTCAGTCAGTAGAGCAGTGGAGCATGGCATTTGCAATGCCTAGATGGATGAAGGGTTTGATTCCCACTGGGGTCATCTGTACATGAAATGTATGGCTGTAAGTCGCTTTGGATTAAAGCGGCTTCTAAATAGCATATATTAATCATCTAATACTAACTCTGAAAAACTTTTTTTCTTTTTTTTAATTGGGGGGGGGGGGGATTGTTAAAGACTAAGATTGACAGCCCCCTTTCTCCCCCTCTCTCCAGGTTTGTTGAGTCCCTGGAGACCATTAGGAACAGGCACAATGATGTGGTGCCCACTATGGCGCAGGGCGTCATCGAGTACAAAGACGCCTTCGGCCAGGACCCGGTCACTAGCCAGAACATCCAGTACTTCCTGGACCGATTCTACATGAGCCGTATCTCCATCCGCATGCTCATCAACCAGCACAGTAAGTCCCGCCTCTGAGGTCACAGGCATTCCACATTGATTAGTTCAAAATAAGCTTGTCTAGTTAAAGCTATCTGTTTATTTTCAAACACAGTTCAGGGGATGTGGTTTTGGGACAACCTCTCACCAATTCCAGAGGAGCAATTCTTAGAAAATAGCTGTTGCTGATGGTTGACAGGGATTGGCCTATATCAGTTTGGCCTTGACCAATCCAGTTCCCCTTAACTGAACCTGCAACTCAAGCAGAAGGCAATGCAACAATTTGGCCCTGGCATTGAACACGCCGTTTGAAGCTGAGATTAATGCTTACACTGTTAGTCTTGACACACATTCAAGTAGTGTTCTAATTGTGCTGGCAACCAGTTATACAAGGGTTGGCATGGATAGACTGGCAGAGGTGCTTGCACATGCTGAGGTAGATTTTTTTTGACAGTCTCAGCCCGGAGGCTTGACTATAAGACAGGAATAAGGGTTGTTAAGAGAATTTTCCAGGTAGCCTCTAGAATTTTCCAACTATAGTAGGATAAGTAGTGTCCATGCTGTGCTATGGGTACAGCGTTTTGTGTTGTCAGCTCTTATGCAACCAATGGAAAAACAGGTTCAAACCGCTCTCAGGGTTTGGACCACTTTTTTTCCACTTCACCCACCTCAGCACTATTTGTTCAAGGTCATTCAAACAGAACTGGGCCTTGCCGGTACTCTCCTGCCCAGTCTTTGCCTTTTTCAATCATTCCCCAAAACATTTTGGACTTGGTCCACCACATGTAACATTCTAGCTCCCCCCCCCCCCCCTTTTTCCTCTCCTCCTCCCCTTGTCCCCCGTTTTCTCTGCAGCACTTGTTTTCGACGGGAACACCAACCCAGCCCATCCCAACACCATCGGGTGCATTGACTCCCTGTGTGATGTCACTGAAGTGATTCGAGGTTAGAGAATCTTTGGGGCTTTTGGGGCTTACTCATTAAATTGGTCTAAGGTGAAAATGAGGTGGTAGGGTGATAGAACGACCCAGTTTTGAAGTGCTTATTCTGTTTATTTGAAGCCGATAACTCACAAAGAGTGGCTCTGTCTACATTTGGCTATCGTGTTCATTTTTGTTTGCCGGAGTGACAGCTGGAAACATCTAATTACATTTCTTTCTTTCCTTCTCCTCTCTTTCTCTCCAGATGCGTTTGAGAGTGCCAAGATGCTCTGTGAGCAGTACTACCTCGGGGCCCCTGAGCTGGAGCTAAGGGAGATGAACTGTAAGCAGAGCAGGCCTCTACACACCCTCACCCTTAATGTGAATTTGAAATAAAAAAACTCGCACCTTATCTTAAAAGCTAAATAGCGTCACATGCAGTACGTTAGTAGCTATTAATAGGGAAATAAACCGATGCACTTATTGGGATTTCATAGTCTGTTATCTTTTCCCTTTTTCAGCCAACAATGTCAGAGATCCAATCCAGATCTCTTATATCCCCTCCCATCTCTACCACATGCTGTTTGAGCTCTTCAAGGTGAGTCCATATAATGATGTCTTAAAACTCAAAGTGGATGATAGGGAGAACATTGGCTGCCATTATGATGGCGTGTGGTCAGATGTTATGTGTTGAACAAGTACCTGAACGTTCTCTTTTGATGTCCCCCAGAATGCCATGAGAGCTACAATTGAGACCAATGACGTCGGCAACAACCTCCCACCCATCAGAGTCATGGTGGCCCTTGGCGGAGAGGATCTGTCAATCAAGGTGAGTGACAGGGCAGACTTCCAATCGCAGTGCTTATCTAGCCTTGCGGGAATTAGAATCAAGATGATGAGAGGACTGGGGACAAAGTGTAGAGCTGTTGGAAACTCGGGTGAACCAATATCTAAAAGTGAACGTTTCTAATCCAGTTAAACGCCACGAAACAGCAAGACAACAAACCCAAAATAGAACCAACACATAGGCCTGTGTGACCTCTAACCTTAAACCCAATCCTGTTATTCATTGAAACTCCCTCATTGCGTAACCACTACAAATCCTTATTTGAAACAACCTAATGGTTTGTAAGAGAAAGATGATGCTGGCTGTAATGTTGTGCCACAGCTCAGCTCTCCTCTATTGTGCCCTCTGCCTACTTCACCCCCTAGTACAGCCTTCATCAATGATTTAATGCAGAGCCACATGAGCCATGCTCTCATTAACAGGATTGGACAAAGTATGTTTAGCCATATTTAGTAAGGGATTAACTACAGCTGCTATTGGTTGATGTCGTTAACCTTTCCCCCAATTAGAATCTTAGCGGTGGTGAATGTGAAACTATGGCTGTCTCAATGAATTTGGGCTAAATCCTCTCACGATCCACCTTCACCATCTGCTCACCTCTGCACTAGATGCCTTGATTATTCCTAATGACCTTAGCATTTTCTTCTCTCTGGCCCGATGTTCTAATCCCAGGTTTATATCATAGGCATTTTGGTTCATGTATTCTTGCCCAATACATAGAGTGTTAATCAGTGATAGCTCTATTTAAATGGACCCAGATTGTCAATAAATGGGTTTGAGCGTAATCTGTGTGTAATCTCGCTCTCTTTCTCTCTCTTTTTAGGTGATGGATAAGGGCGGTGGTGTCCCCTTAAGAAAGATTGAGACTCTCTTCAGCTACATGTACTCCACAGCTCCCAGACCCGACTTCGGGGACAATCACCGGGCCCCACTGGTGCGTGATACACACACATCTACTTATATCACCTCACAGAACCTAAAAACGCACAGAAGCCATACTTTCGACTAGATAACCTTGTTTTTTGTTGTTGCAGTATTTCTGTACCTTGAGGCCGAAGATCCCAAAAAAATTTAACAGTGCTAATAGTTCCAACTATGTCAATGCATTTTCATTCGCCGTAACATTTCCCCTGTTGTGTGTCCCTCCAGGCTGGTTTTGGCTATGGGCTTCCCATTTCACGCCTCTATGCGCGTTACTTCCAGGGAGACCTACAGTTATACTCAATGGAGGGTCATGGTACCGACGCTGTCATTCACATGAAGGTAAGAGGCAACTACCTACTACCTCCTTATACACCTCAGAAACTAATAACCTGTCAAGTTGTCACATTCCTAGACATGTTAATCGCTAACTATCTTCTATCCCCCGCTCTCTCCCTCAGGCATTGTCCACAGATTCAGTGGAGAGGCTTCCTGTGTTCAACAAGACAGCTCTGAAACACTACAAAGTCAACTTGGAGGCAGATGACTGGTGTGTTCCCAGTAAAGAACCACTGGACCTGGCCATATACAGAGTCGCCAAGTGAACTTTGACCTTTCAATTACCCTAAGCCCTAAGGAGAGAGAAAAAGGGCCAAATCTCAATGGGACCAAATGTTGACGTGGTGGTGGGAGAAAGACGTCGCGACCAATCCTGGAGGAAGTCTAGAAGAGAAGAAGCTTCTGATTTGCACAGGTTTAAAACCCCTAGTGGTTTCCTGTTTCAGGAAGTGGGTAAACCCATTCACTTCCTGTCCCCACTAAAGTTGTGTTCCTAGGAAGGGGGGTTCAGGGAGAGAGGACTGAACCAGTTGCCTTAGAAAGGCCATCTTCCAAAGTGCAAGTGATTGTAGATCTCAAATTAAACTGCTCCCCAAATATGATTAGTCTGATCTGTATGTTCCATCCCACACCAAGGCCCTTAGCGGGAGCCTCCTGTCCCGCTTACAACACCTGGATTTGGGGTTGACAGTGGAGGGGAGCATGAAAGTGAAGGGGGGGTGGCGTGAAAAATAGATCCTGTCGGAGAAGGAGAAAAAACCAAGCCGGAAGTGGGAGATCTTGTCATTCCGGTAGAGCGTGGGATCGACCATTTCAGAGTTGTGAAAGTTTAGGTGAAGTACTTGGTCATGATGGTATTCACTGTGAAGAATAGCCAATTCATTTGAGGGTCGTTTCAGTGGAGGTCGCATCGTTTCAAATCCTTATCAGAGTATGGAGAAGACACAAAGGGGGTGTTACTTATCAGTTATCAGTGTTGTAAAGCGTGGTGACAGCCAGCGACTGGTTAGCCTTGTTGGCGCCTCCCTTTGCTAGTCAGATCAGCTATGTCCAGTTATAACCTGTTATGAAGGTTGAAGTTGTAGCATCATAACTATTCGACTGTATCACATAGTATGTGAAACGTGTGTTAAATTTCACGAGTGCCTATTGCCAAGTGGTCTACATTTCAAACATCAAACTTTCTAATGTCCTAATGTCCTTGATAAGGGCCTTATGAATGCAGACAACAGATTGTTCACAAATATTAGCCAATTGGTCATTGTTTTCCTGGTATAAAAATCCTTTATTGTATATGGACCTACTTTTGTTTGGATTGGTCAGTGAGGAAAAATGTACACGCAACATTGTTTTCTTTCCATTAGCTTGAACAAAAATGTCCAAAGCGCGAGCAAGTACAGACAGCCGAATGTATAGTTTGTAATTGTTGGATGGAATTCCTTGCCTGTGTGAATAGCTTGAGGTAGAAGGAAATGTGGAGATGCATTTCCTAAGATGGACGACTGCACTATAGAAGTTTGCTAATGGTACCACCGTAGTGACAGTTTGTCCTGCTTTGCAATGGTATGAACACTATTGGTCCAGGTGTGTGCGCATCCCTAGTTGTAGTTGACCCAGTCAACTGAGTATCTTCTAATCAAGCCAAAACGCTAGTTTCGTTTGTATTATACTTGAATCGAACAAAATGTACATTTCAAATGTCTTATTTTTTAGGAATAAAGTGATTTATGTCAAATAAATGATGTCAAATAATGAAGTTATTTTTCTTGTCTTGATTAAATAACAAACGCATGAATGAACAACAACTGTGGCAGTAGTTCGATGCTGTACTTCACAGCTAAGGTCAAAGGTCAGTCATATCTGCTAAATAAGCAGCCTTTAGGCCAGCGTAAGCATTTATGACGGAGTTAAGGTCAACGCTGTGACTTGCTGTGCAGATCCAGAGACATTCTCAGCATTTCAGCTCAACTGCCTGCTCTTCCTCGAACAGTTAAACATATACATACTATCAGAGAACAAGGGGCCGGTATGGAGAGAGCCTGCTACAGGAAGCAATCAATCTTGACCCGTCAGGCGGCGCCCTTGTAACCAATCAGAGAGGAGAGCACAGCCCAGCTTTATGTAACTGTCTCTTCAAGAGAGAAAAACAAGTATAGGAGCCAGGAGCCAACCATTCATGGCGATATTGACCTGAGTTATGTCAAGTACTGTTTCTCTGATGCGGCCACTGCCTTGAAAGGCACCATTGTGGGACTCGCTACAAATCTACAGAATTTGAATTTTGAGCCTTCAGTTGTTGCTGATACACTCTACGGTTAAATGTACCGTATGTACAGTACAAAATGAAATCGCCTTACAATATTTTTTTGACATTTCCAGTTGCTTCGTGCAAGATCTATATTTCAACACCGGGTAACTTGGGATGGTTTCATAATGCTTTTCTTCTGCAGATGTGTATTCCATCACTGTCAAACTGATACCCCTTTCTTGGAAAGAGTACATTCCTGGAAAGTGTGTATGGGTGTGCCTTTGTCTGTGTGTGCGAGTCTGCGCACCGAGTCAAACTGCTGTGCTCCTCTCATTTGAGAACATTTTGTACAGCAGCCGTTTGTGGGCGTGGTTGGTCAGGCCTATATGTTATACGAGGCGGCGGTGAACATAATGCCTGCGCCAGCCATGACGCTCGATCAGAGAAGTGATTCAAAATATGATGAACCTCTGCAGTCTTTTTGGAACCCTTTTTCTAAGAGTGTCGGGGACTATCTTGTCCCACAGACGGTCATCAGAGTAAGATCGATGAGTTGACGTTAAATTCGGACTACATTCACATTTCTATGCTTTTCTAGCACAATAGTTCTCAATTTTCTAATGAGAATGATACAAGAAATCCAAACTAAAAAGATGGGTCAAACTTGGCATAACAACTGTAACAATAAACTTAGTAAAACACAAAAAGGTCGTACATAGGAACCTATACTCATGCATAGTATAACTAGGCTAATGTGTTCTAACCTAGCTAAAAACAAGCATATACAACCAAATTATCTTCCACATTGCCACCTACCTGTATTTACGACCGGTGGTGGAAAAAGTACCCAGTTGTCATACTTGAGTAAAAGTAAAGATACCTTAATGGAAAATGACTCAAGTAAAAGTGAAAGTCACCCAGTAAAATACTATTTGAGTAACAATAGAAAAGTATTTCGTTTTAAATATACTTAAGTATCAAAAGTAAATGTAATTGCCAAAATATTCTTAAGTATCAAAAGTAAAAGTAAAAGTATAAATTATTTCAAATTCCTTATATTAAGCAAACCAGACGGCACCATTTTCTTGTTTTTTAAATTTACAGATTGACAGGGGAATACTCCGAGACTCAGAAATAATTTACAAAAGAAGCATTTGTGTTTAGTGAGTCCCCCAGATCAGAGACAGTAGGGATGGCCAGGGATGTTCTCTTGACAAGTGCGTGAATAGGACAATTTTCCTGTCCTGCTAAGCATTTAAAATATAATGAGTACTTTTGGGTGTCAGTGAAAATGCATTGAAGTAAAAGTAAAAATTGTCAAAAATATTAATAATAAAGTACAGATACCCCAAAAAACTATTTCAGTAGTACTTTAAAGTATTTTTCCTTACGTACTTTACACCACTGCTTACGACCTGCTATATGAAAATGAAGTAGCAAACTAGAGAGAGATGGGGTGCATAGGGGACTTTCTGGAGACTTTGCCCACCATGCAGGGTTTTTGTGAGGACTTTGGCAGCATTCGGTCTTTATGACTGCAAACATCCACCCGTGTCCATGTCTGGTACACTGACACATCTCAGTGAGATAAGAGCTGAGTGGGCAGACTGGAAACGAGGGAAGAATGAACAGACGGGTACAGATAGAGGAACTCTGACGCACAGAGAGACAGGTTACATAAAGCCCTGGTGAATCTAGTGTGGGCAGACTGGTTGGGGTGAAGGTTGGGTATGCGAAGCACCGAGTCTTTGCCAATGGCTCATAGCACCGCTGTGTTAATGTCATTTCCCCTGGCTCCTGTTCATCAGTACTGTATGAATGGACCAAGCACCTGTCTACAGAATGACTGAGTGGTGGGTGTCCCAAAGTAGTAAGCCATATCTGGACAGTAAAGGCCCCGCTTTTAAATGGTTAAGACGGCATCCAAGCAGGTTGAGTTTCATAAGGCTATTTCAATGAGTTGACCACATCTCGACAACATCTTGACTAACTTATGATCACAAAACGCCAAAATGACATGTATGACCTTTCAGCTGTATGGCATGTAAAATCTCATTGATGGCTTTATATAAATATACAATCCATACTGCAATAGGACTCTAAGGTGAGGACAGAGCCACGGGAAGTAGGGGTGCTAAGGGTAATGCACCACCTGATTTAAAAAAAAAAATATATATATATATACAGTGCATTCGGAAAGTATTCAGACCCCTTGACTTTTTCCACATTTTGTTACGTTATAGCCTTATTCTAAAATTGATTAAATCAATGTTTTTCCTCATCAATCTACACACAAGACCCCATAATGACAAAAAACAGTTTTTTTAGACATTTTTGCAAATGTTTTATTGATCTCAGGTGCATCATGTTTCCATTGGTCATCCTTGAGATGTTTCTACAACTTGATTGGAGTCCACTTGTGGTATATTCCACTGATTGGACATGATTTGGAAAGCCACACACCTGTCTATATAAGGTTGACAGTGCATGGCTTGTCAAAGACCAAGCCATGAGGTCAACGGAGTTGTCCGTAGAACTCCATGAAAGGATTGTGTCGAGGCACAGATCTGTGGAAGGGTACCAAAAACATTCTGCAGCATTGAAAGTCCCCAAGAACACAGTGGCCTCCATCATTCTTAAATGGAAGAAATTTGGAACCACCAAGACTCTTCCAAGAGCTGGCCACCCGGCCAAACTGAGCAATCGGGGGAGAAGGGCCTTGGTCAGGGAGGTGACCAAGGACCCGATGGTCACTCTGACAGAGCTCCAGAGTTCCCCTGTGGAGATGAGAGAACCTTCCAGAAGGACAACCATCTCTGCAGGACTCCACCAATCAGGCCTTTATGGTAGATTGGTCAAACAGAACCACTCCTCAGTAAAAGGCACATGACAGACCGCTTGGAGTTTGCCAAAAGGCACCTAAAGGACACTCAGACCATGAGAAAAAAGATTCACTGGTCTGATGAAACCAAGATTAAACTCTTTAGCCTGAATGCCAAGTGTCACATCTGGAGGAAACCTGGCACCAACCCTATGGTGAAGCATGGTGGTGGCAGCATCATTCTGTGGGGATGTTTTTCAGCAGCAGGGACTGGGAGACTAGTCAGGATTGAGGGAAAGATAAACAGAGCAAAGTACAGAGAGATACTTGATGAAAACCTGCTCCAGAGCGCTCAGGACCTCAGACTGGGGCGAAGGTTCATCTTCCAACAGGACAACGACCCTAAGCACACAGCCAAGACAACGCAGGAGTGGCTTCGGGACAAGTCTCTGAATGTCCTTGAGTGGCCCTGCCGAAGATCTCTGGAGAGACCTGAAAATAGCTGTACAGCGATGCTCCCCATCCAAACTGACAGAGCTTGAGAGGGAGAAACTCCCCAAATACAGATGTGCCAAGCTTGTAGCGTCATACCCAATAAGATTCAAGGCTGTAATCGCTGCCAAAGGTGCTTCAACAAAGTACAGAGTAAAAGGTCTGAATACTTATGTAGATGTGATATTTCAGGTTTTATTTTTCATAAATTAACAAGAATGTCTTAAAACCTGTTTTTGTTTTGTCATTATGGGGTATTGTGTGTAGATTGATGAGAGGGAAAAAAAACATTTTATCAATTTTAGAATAAGGCTGTAATGTAACAAAATGTGGAAAAAGTCAAGAGGTCTGAATACTTTCCAAATACACTGTATATAGGCCTAATCATTTTTGTATTGTTTTTCTCCACATAATTAGTGAACTAGGCTTTTATTACTCCTGTATTAGCAGAGAAAAACGCTCCTCAGCACCCATTAAGGTTAGGGTTAGTCATTAGGGTTATCAGTGTGGTTAAGGTGAGGTTTAAAATAAATGACTTTGTGTACCACTCTGAAGAGCTGCCTCCAAAACAAGATTCATGACGAAAAACGCTAACCTGCATCTGGGGCGCCGTGCAGCCTAGTGTCAGCTACTGATGACTCGGCAAAGGTTATTTGCTGAGAACGCACACAAAAAGGGAAGGAAGAGAGCTGCCTGTTCTCTGACTGTGTGTGTGTGTGTGTGTGTGTGTGTGTGTGTGTGTGTGTGTGTGTGTGTGTGCGTGCGTGCGTGCGTGCGTGCGTGCGTGCGTGCGTGTCAGTGACCTCTTTTCCTCAACAGTAAAGCACACCATGGCATGCATCACAAACTGCATCTCGTTGTTTATATACACTTGTGTTCTCTCTGCTTGAGTATCTGGTTTTTAAGATCAGTAACAGCGTTTATGATTGTGTCCCTGACTTCACGGAGCTTAACTATGTACCCAGGTGCTAACCAAGTCTGTATGTGTAAGAGACGTGCTATTTAATACACCGGGTGTGGTGGACATGATTGGGGCTAGCATCACTGTTTAGTTAAAACCAAAGTTCAACAAGACTTCTATCTACAGTAGCCCATCACACCGATTATTGCAAAAACACAACTTCCTGTGAGTAGTAACCTGGATGTGACAGAACCTGTTTTGGAGACTGGTTTTTGTTCGGAATTTCGGATGACTGATTTGCCCAAAGTAAACTGCCTGTTACTCAGGCCCAGAAGCTAGGATATTCATATACTCGGTAGCATTGGATAGAAAACACTCTGTTCCAAAACTGTTAAAATAATGTCTGTGAGTATAACAGAACTGATATGGCAGGTGAAAACCCGAGGGAAATCCATCCGTAAATTGCAAAAAACACAACTTCTTGTGAGTAGTGACCTGAATGTGACAACTAAAACACATAGTGTACACATTAGATTAGATTAGATGAGTTTATTAGTCGCGTGCACAGGGTTGCAGATGTAATTGCAGAGTACAGTAAAATTCTTATGCTCCAAGCTCCAACAGTGCATGTAAAAAAAGAGGAAAATAATACAATTATATATACAAATGTACAACTGTAGCAGTGTAGAACGTCCATAGGGGAAGCAGCGCGGGGGGGGTGAATGAAAAGTGAGAAGTGAATGAAAAAATAATACAAAAATATAATATATATTTACAGCTGTAACAATGATAAATGTCCATTGGAGTGTGAGGGCAATGTAAATGTGGGTGGGTGGGGGGATATCCATATGGGGAGCAGCAAGTGTGAGGGGGGGGGGAGCAGTCTGACAATTTTTGCCGTGATGCAGCCAGGTACGGAAACCCGGTATGCGCCTGTAGAACACTGTGAGGGTCCTTGGGAACAGGCCAAATTTCTTCAGCCTCCTGAGGTTGAAGAGTCGTTGCCGTGCCTTTTTCAGCACGGTGTCTGGCCCACTTGATGAGGATATTGCCCAACCGGGTTCCTTCTGAAGTCCACAATCAGCTCATTTGTTTTGCTGACGTTGAGGGAGAGCTTGCTTACCTGGCACCACGCAGTCAGAGTGCCTACCTCCTCTCTCTAGGCCATCTCGTCGGTAATCGGGCCTACTACTGTCGTCAGTGAACTTGATGATGGAGTGGAACTGTGTGAGACTACACAGTCGTGGGTATACAGGGATTACAGGAGGGGAGTAAGGACACACCCTTGTGGGGCTCCCATGTTGAGGAGGTAATGAACTTCCTTGAAGCTGTTGGTGTTGATATATAAGCCAACAGCAGGGCTAGCTAACCCATCTTAGTTAAACCTAGTCAGATGGGTTTAAACTGTACATGCTTGTTGTTTGGTTTAAACTGTACCTTTTACATGTAACCTTTATTTAACTAGGCAAGCCAGTTAAGAACAAATTCTTATTTACAATGACGGCCTACCCCGGCCAAACACGGACGACGCTGGGCCAATTGTGTGCCACCTTATGGGACTCCAAATTTACATTTACATTTAAGTCATTTAGCAGACGCTCTTATCCAGAGCGACTTACAAATTGGAAAGTTCATACATATTCATCCTGGTCCCCCCGTGGGGAATGAACCCACAACCCTGGCGTTGCAAGCGCCATGCTCTACCAACTGAGCCACACGGGACCATAAATCACGGCCGGATGTGATGCAGCCTGGATTCAAACCAGGTACTGCAGTGACACCTCTTGCACTGAGATGCAGTGTCTTAGACCACTGCTCCACTTGTGAGCCCCTTCACCGTGGCGAAGAAGGCACAAGCTTCAGTGGAATTGCTTTAAACTTCAATATTTTATAACATTTTATGTATGTACTGATTAGATTTATAAGGTTTAACGTCTTGAATATATACCTTCAAATCCTTTTTACAATTGTGTTATTCAAAAGTTATGCCAATTTATGTTGCAATGATACATCTACCTTTCCTTTTTCAGGGTGATGGGGTTTCTTATCTCTATCAAAAGATACCAGCTATGTCAGAGATGGGAGGATGAATCCCATTTTTGTCTGTAAAGAGATTGTGTAGCTTCATTGGTAGGTGCAGTCCTCCGACCTACTAACAGTAATAGAGGCCATTTTGATTAAGGGATTGATTGGAGGAATCTTTGCACTAGACTAGAACAACATTGAATTATTATCCAATGCAAGCTCAGTGAAAGAAAGGAGGGCTGCTTTGGTGATATCTGTTGAGTGTAATGGCATGTCTCACGTGCCTATTATTTAGCTTTAAAGTGACGATTTTAGATAAAGACTGTCCATACCAAATGAGGCTAACACTTCCCTTTGGGACATGTGCCAAAAAGGACAGCTGTAACAGTTTAATTACACTGGCTGTCACAGTTTTACATATCAATTAAAGGAAAAGTATCTATTAAAGTATATATTCCTGCCAGCTTGATGTTAAGTCACTATCATAGTATTTAAGTAACCCTCAGGGTGGATTCAAAGATACAGTGCCATAAATATCACTTCCTTGACAGGTTGACAGCAAAAGCAAAGCGTTTCCAGGAATACAGCGTTGGGTCCCATACTTGCCTCTCGACATAAGAAAATCTCTGGAAACCACCAGGTCTGTGCTGTCAATAAGGGGACATTCTATGAGGTATCTTTCCATTGTTACTGGGAGGACATAGTGCAGTGAAAATAGATGTTCCCTGATTATTTCCACCACTCTACATAAGACTTGTTGGCAAGTGTTTACTGCAACGCTCGACCAACTTGTCAAGGGAATTTTTCGGAAGGCCCCACGAGGTGTGCCAACGGTGTACCCAAAGCATGTGTCCCTTTCATCCAGTGGGCTGGGACACCGATGACCTCAAAGACGCACGTCACTTTGTCACTGTGCCGACAGCTACACTGTAACAGAGCACCAGGACCAGATCACTCCACGTGGTGTCATGTGCAGGTTGTGTTGTGTGCTAAAAGTAGCATGTGAGCCTTGTAGCCTATCGTAGTTAGCCAGGCAAAGAAAACCCACCAGATTTAGATTCAGGTCAACTTTATTATCCCACCAGGGGGAATTCATGTGGTCATGTGCTTGTGCCAACAGGGGTAGGAAAAACGATGTACTAACAGGCCTGCTCTTCATATGACATCGTTGCATAATTGTTCCTTTGCCTTTTGAACACGTTGCAGGGAGAGACAGGGCCAGGTTGTTAGTAGGTGGGAACAGTTAGTCCTGTTGACTTGATTTGGGGTGCTAATAAAAATCCGGATTGATTTTAATTTCATTTTCACCATTCATGGGAATGCAGTATGAACGGCACCCATAATTAAATCCATTACCTTCAACACATACGCTTCACACTGTACATTGTACATGACATCAGGTCCTATGGGTAATTTATTACTAAGTACGTTTTGAAACGTTTCTAGTGATTTACACATAATTGACTGCAAAAGTAAATTCGGAGCATAAGTATTGGCAGCATTGATTATCAAAGGCGTTTCTTATTCAAGTTGTTACTCAAAGTTAATCAACTCATCCCTGGTCATGCCAAGAGTAAATCATGTTTAGTCTTACCTTTAAAGTAAGAGGGAAAGAGTCAAGTGGAAGTACTAAACACAGCTGTTGACCCCTCACCTTTCACAATACTTTGTACCGTATTATAGAGGTTCCCATTGACCCTCCGTCACCAACTGGTGAAAGAACGTAGATATTCTATTCGCCTGCAATGCATGGACCCTGGCAATTATGAGGGCGTAGCACCCTCATGTGGCTGTGATCTATAATTGCAGAAACATTTTCTGATGGGCACTTGTCATTACTATCCAGGGGCCATGGCTAAGGCATTATATTAAGAAACAGTAGTGAGGGGTTGGTAATATTATGGGGACATTATGGGAATATTAGAGGGGTGTTATGGAGACGATATGGGGATGTTATGGTGATATTGGGGGACCTTGTATGGATATTAGGGGGACGTTATACTGGTATTAGGGGAAGGTAATTCCCAAGCTCAAAAGCCACATGAATGTTCTTATATGCATTTATGAGTGTTGACTTATCACATTTGAGAGACATGTTGTTGAGTCCATGCCTAAGATATCAGAAAGAAACACAGTCAAATGGAATGCAATAAAAGGACCTTTAGTTAAAGAGTCAAGTGAATTACACGGTCTTGTTGGAGAACTATTTAAAGGTGTTCTGCGGGCCTTAGTTGATGGCGGAAAACATCCTCACAAAGCCGGGAACATTTGAGTGGTTTCTTCCGTGGTTGAGAGGTAGATGGAAGATCCTCCTCTAGTGGAGACGTGGCAGATGGCGGAACGACGCGGGGTGCTGAAGACAGAACAGTGAGATTGACATGGACATGATTTTGTGTCGATCAAAGTTTTCCACTTCGACTTTTCCATTTACTATATTGAGTATCCATGTTGAGGCATTGGATATACACAGTGACGTGCAGTCAGGGTAGGCAGGGTAGACAGTGCACACCCTTATAATAATCTAATACAATACAATTACATTCTCAATGATTCTGGTGGTTTTTATGCTCAAAATCAAAAAGTGTGCTAAAACTGCATCAAAGACCTCAGGAAAGGCGCCAGGGTATACATGACCGTTTATGAATCCAGTCACTCTCTATGGACAAGGTCCGTATAAGCTTTGCTGCTTTGCCTAACATAATTCGTTGCATTGAGACAATTTTGCGCATCATATTTTCATATTTTGCGCATGTGTATTGCCTAAACATGTTGTGTGGGTAAGCCTGGGGTAAACTCTGCAGATTTGGACGTGTCTACAAATACTGAGCAAAAATATAAACGCAACATGTAAAGTGTTGGTCCCATGCTTCATGAGCTGAAATAAAAGATCCCAGAAATGTTCCGTATCACAAAAAAGCTTATTTCTCTCAAATGTTGTGCATAAATTAGTTCACATCCCTTTTAGTGAGCATTTCTCCTTTGCGAAGATAATCCATCCACCTGATAGGTGTGGCATATCAAGAAGCTGATTTAACAGCATGCTCATTACACAGGTGTACCTTGTGCTGGGGGACAATAAAAGGCCACTAAAATGTGTAGTTTTGACACACAACACACTGCCACAGATGCCTCAATTTTTGAGGGAGCATACAATTGACATGCTGAATGCAGGAATGTCCACCAGAGCTGTTGCCACATAATTGAATGTTCATTTAGCTACCATAAGTCGCCTCCAATGTTGTTTTAGAGAATTTGCAGAACGTCAAACCGGCATCACAACCTCAGATCACGTGTAACCATGCCAGCCCAGGAACTCCACATCTGGCTTCTTCATGTTCGGGATTGTCTGATTGGCTGGGCATGGTTCCCCAGTGGATTGTCCTGGCTCCCAAGTGGATAGGCCTATGCCCTTCCAGCCCCACCCATGGCTGTGCCCCTGCTCAGTCATGTGGAATCCATAGATTATTTGATTTCCTTATATAAACTGTAACTCAGTAAAATCTTTGAAAATGTTGCAGGTTGTGTTTATATTTTTGTTCAGTATAATTTGGCGCTCATATCCCTTAAACTGAAGGGAACTAGCTAGCTAGCAAAAACAATCTGACAAATGGACTGCACCCCAAACAATATTCCAAGTTGGATTTCCAAGGAAAACTTGGTATAATTCAGAGAGGGAGACCAACACCTGCCCTTCCTGACCATCAAAGGAAGAGACAACGACACGCTGCTGATGGCCTCCAGATATGATACCTGACTGTCAAATCCTTCGACCGGCCCTGACTGTCAAATCCTTCGACCGGCTTTCTGCTGATGGTCTATGGGGAGATTTTCAGAGAAAATGATGTACCCTTTCGTGTTCTCCAGAATAAAATAATGGACATGGGGTTCCTCTGTGTACGTATCAGCAACACAATAACGGCCTGAGACAAGACTTTGACACTTTCTATGATCGGTTTGAGGAGAAATGGACCACACTTGGACTGTCAGACAGAGTAACCCGAGGGAGACAGCCAATGAGAGGAATGTTTTTCAACATTTTGGACAACCTCAGTGTTCAAATGAAAGCCAGGTTTGATTATTTTGTCATCCTTGCCCCTCATGTCAATCGAGACAGACTTTTCAAACTCAAAAGGAATAATGAAGACTTCTACAACGTTGTCACCGAGAGGTTCACCCTGAAGGACAGATGAATGGACTTCATTTACAAGTAAAGGTTGGCCTAAATGCATTTTCCTTTGCAATTTGCGGCTTATGCTACTGTTGAATGAACATGAGAATATACAACATCTCTTTGGAGCATTTGATTCATCAAGCTCGAATTTTGTTTTGATGAGGCACTTTTATGACGTTTTGAACTGCATTTTCCAGTCTTTTCAACTCTTGATATGGACATTTCATTAGAACCTAATTTATTATATACACTGAATATACCAAACATTAGGAACACCTTCCCCCCTTTTGCCTTCAGAACAGCCTCAAATCGTCAGGGCGTGGACTCTACAAGGTGTCGAAAGCATTCCACAGGGATGCTGGCTCATGTTGACTCCAATGCTTCCCACAGTTGTGTCAAGTTGGCTGGATGTTCTCTGAGTGGTGGACCATTCTTGATACACAAAGGAAACTGTTGAGCATGAAAAACCCAGCAGCGTTGCAGTTCTGACACAAACCGTGGCGCATGGCACCTACTACCATATCCCGTTCAAAGGCACTTCAATCTTTTGTCTTGCCCATTCAGCTTCTGAATGGCACACATACACAATCTGTGTCTTTAAAAAAATATATATATATATTTCACCTTTATTTAACCAGGTAGGCCAGTTCCGAACAAGTTCTCATTTACAACTGCGACCTGGCCAAGATAAAGCAAAGCAGTGCGACACAAACAACAACACAGAGTTACACAGAGTTAGGATAAACAAAAGAACAGTCAATAACACAATAGAAAAAATCTATATACAGTGTGTGCAAATGGCGTAAGGAAGTAAGGCAATAAATAGGCCATAGTAGTGTCGTGACGTTGTATTAGCTAATGTGATGACTGTTGCTCATCGAATGATTACAAGTTTCTAATTACGTGATTAACTGAATCAAGCAATTATTAACTCATTAACCTGGGGCACCATGGGAAAACTAGTTTTTATTGAGTTTCTATTTCCCAAATTAACTCAAAGAATATCAGACTATCGATTTTACCACAGCCGCTAATTAACCAGTTGCCTCTAACAATCTCGTTCTGAACGTCGTATAGCCCGGGATTCTGCACGGACCCGGGTCTCACTAATGAATTCGCACCACACCAATCTTAGTTGAATGTTTATTTACTAAAAAGCTAAAATGATGATAAAAGATACACATACACAAAAACACATTCTAGGCTATTGATTAGAACTTAGTATAACGGGCCAACACACTAGGGCGCGTGTTACCCAAAATGAGGATTTAAAAGAGAGAGAAAGAGAGAAAGTACACGAGAGGAATATACATTTGGGTGAAATTGTCAGCTATGCTCATTCTAACCCTATCCTTGCCCCAAACTGCCGCTGTTATGAGTCAGAATATAATGATGTAATTACTTGTGGAAGGTCTCCGTGGATTTTCCCGCGTGGACCGTTCAAGCTGCTCAATGACGCACTTCTCCTGCGCACCTCTCTAGGTGTCCTCACGATGTCCGTGTCCTTTGGCTTACTGGCCTGTTTTCTTGTCCTTGCTCTGGAAGGGGTCTTCGGAGGACAGATAGCTCTGTAGCTCAGAGCTCACAGCGTAAAGATGAAAGAGTGTAGTAACCACGATTCGATGGGGAGTGGAGGCTAGGTGGTTCGGCTTGAATTCACCCGCTTAGACACCGCTACTCATCCGTAGCTTGGGTAGAAAAATATTTATTTGTCTTCAAACTTGTTGCGTTTTGGGTTCGTTGACCTTTTAGACCTTTGGCTGCAGCTTGGGTCACTTAGTCTAATCTGTTAATTCTACACTCACAGGTTTTATACCCTCGGGTCAGAAGTGGGCGTAACCGCCTTCAGGGCAATTCTCTGGGCGTACCAAGTTTACGGGGCAAGGTATAGATTTTACTGGAATCCAATTGTAGACAACTAACTTCACATTTCATCTTTACCGAAACATTCTCTTTGATTTGGACATTTTCCACACAACATACAATGTATAAACATCAAGCTTAAACGAAGAAAACTCTTAACGTTACAATGTTTTCATAATAAGTCATCTATTAACCTTTAATAACAAAACAAAAATGACATACATTTTCATATTCCATCTATCGTCATGACCACCATTGTAGTTGACCGAAACCATTGTTCCAAAGTCCCTTTATTGCATGTTTACAGTTCTGAGGCTGGTTCTCCATAGTGAGAGGGACAAAGGAATGTTGTCCGTGGCCTCAGAATTACCATGGGTGTGAGGGGTCATAAAACCCCCACATCTTCAGACCCCTAGATCTCTCCTCCTCTGTTGGGGTTGAGAGACAATCTGTAGGGTTGGGGTCTCCTGTAACCTGACCTGATCAGGACAGTCATGACAGTAGCAAAGAAATTACAGTTTAGCAAATTAACACTGAAGTGATAGATGTGCAGATGATGATGTGCAAGTAGAAATACTGGTGTGCAAAAGAGCAAAAAAGTAAATAAAAACAATATGGGGATGAGGTAGGTAGTTGGGTGGGCTATTTACAGATGGGCTATGTACAGCTGCAGCGATTGGTAAGCTGCTCAGATAGCTGATGCTTAAAGTTAGTGAGGGAGATATAAGTCTCCAGCTTCAGCGATTTTTACAATTTGTTCCAGTCATTGGCAGCAGAGAACTGGAAGATAAGGCGGCCAAAGTGGGTGTTGGCTTTGGGGATGACCAGTGAGATATACCTGCTGGAGCGCGTGCTACGAGTGGGTGTTGTTATGGTGACCAGTGAGCTGAGATAAGGCGGAGCTTTACCTAGCAAAGACTTATAGATGACCTGGAGCCAGTGGGTCTGGCGACGAATATGTAGCAAGGGCCAGCCGACGAGAGCATACAGGTTGCAGTTGTGGGTGGTATATGGGGCTTTGGTGACAAATGGATGGCACTGTGATAGACTGCATCCAGTTCGCTGAGTAGAGTGTTGGAGGCTATTTTGTAAATGACATTGCCAAAGTCGAGGATCGGTAGGATAGTCAGTTTTACCAGGGTATGTTTGGCAGCGTGAGTGAAGGAGGCTTTGTTTCAAAATAGGAAGCAGATTCTAGATTTAATTTTGGATTGGAGATGCTTAATGTGAGTCTGGAAGGAGAGTTTACAGTCTAGCCTAGGTATTTGTAGTTGTCCACATATTCTATGGCAGAACCGTTCAGAGTAGTGATGCTAGTCAGGTGCAGGCAGCGATCGGTTGAAGAGCATGCATTTAGTTTTACTAGAGTTTAAGAGTTTGACACACTGAACTCTATCTGAGAAGTAGTTGGTGAACCAGGCGAGGCAGTCATTTGAGAAACCAAGGCTGTTGAGTCTGCCGATAAGAATACGGTGATTGACAGAGTCGAAAGCCTTGGCCAGGTCGATGAAGACGGCTGCACAGTACTGTCCTTTATTGATGGCGATTATGATATCGTTTAATATCTTCAGCGTGGATGAGGTGCACCCATGACCAGCTCGGAAACCGGATTGCACAGCGGAGAAGGTACGGTGGGATTCGAAATGGTCAGTGATCTGTTTGTTGACTTGGCTTTCGAAGACTTTAGAAAGGCAGGGCAGGATGGATATAGGTCTGTAACAGTTTGCATCTAGAGTGTCTCCCCCTTTGAAGAGGGGGATGACCGCGGCAGCTTTCCAATCTTTAGGAATCTCAGACGATACGAAAGAGAGGTTGAACAGACTAGTAATAGGGGTTGCAAAAATGGTGGCAGATCATTTTAGAAAGAGAGGGTCCAGAGGGTCTAGCCCAGCTGATTTGTACGAGTCCAGGTTTTGCAGCTCTTTCAGAACATCTGCTATCTAGATTTGGGTGAAGGAGAAGCTGGGAAGGCTTGGGCAAGTAGCTGTGGGGGGTGCGGCGCTGTTGGCCGGGGTTGGGGTAGCCAGGAGGAAAGCATGGCCAGCCGTAGAGAAATGCTTATTGAAATTCTAGATTATCGTGGATTTATCGGGGGTGACAGTGTTTCCTAGCCTCAGTGCAGTGGTCTCAATTGTATTGAGGCTTAAAAATCCTTCTTTAACCTGTCTCCTCCCCTTCATCTACACTGATTGCAGTGGATTTAACAAGTGACATCAATAAGGGATCATAGCTTTCACCTGGATTCACCTGGTCAGTCTATGTCATGGAATAAGTAGGTGTTCTTAATGTTTTGTACACTCAGTATATATGTGTGTAATAATATTTCACATAATAATTATTTAGTGTGTGTGTTTGCGTGCGGTGCATTGGAACAATTGTAAATCCATTTTGAAAGGCTATGGAGTTTGCGTTGCAATTTGTGTCATTCTCAAAACTTTTGGCCACGACTGTACATATAAATATATAGATGAGCAATGACAGAGCGGCATAGGCAAGATGCAATAGATGGTATACAGTACGGTATATACATATGAGATGAGTAATGCAAGATATGTAAACATTATTAAAGTGGCATTATTAAAGTAGCATTATAAAAGTGACTAGTGATCCACTAGTGTAGTCACGATCTGATTACCTATAACTACAAACATAGTTATGTTTTTTAAATGTATTTCTTTTACAAATGTATTAACTTAATTCAAAGATAGCTGGATAGCATAAATTCAGAGGGTATGGGGGGACTTGAGATTGAAAAAGCATCCAGATGTGTTTTTACACAGTCCACGAACAGACAAGCTGCAAGGGACTTGTCAGGAGATCTTGTTCCAATAGGTCAAGGACTGAGCTTTTGCCACTTTGGCATTGAAAGTGGTCAGGATCTCACCAAGGACTTCCTTGGTACTGGTGTCAAGGTCACTCTGGCTTACCTGAGAGTCACTCTGACTTCTGTGGAGGTCCTCAATGTCCTCAGAGCTGAACTGAAGAGCTTCTTGGTCTGAAAATTAAGCTGAATCCTTTCCAATGGTGGTTGACCCCATTGCTGAAAAAAACTGCAAGGTTGCTCTGCATGTTGTTCCACATTCGACATGTTGTTCCACAATATTTTCTGTTTCTTGATACGATGTACACTTTGCAAGTTACTAATTTCAGATCCATTGGAGGATGTGCATCTCTGTGTGCTTACTGGCCGATCTATATCAGCCTACTTCATGTTATCACCAGCTTCAATGGGCTGTACGATGTTATCCACATCCGCCACCTATGGTGTGAATGATTTTAGATGCCTCTGAATCAACATTCACAGAAAACACACAGACAGTGTCTTTTACCATGGTGGGCATCTTGGTCTGGCTAGCGGCTTTGCTGCAGGGCTCTGAGTTCTGAGAGGGTTTTGCAAGATCTAAACTTTTCTCAGATCTTAGGAGTACCTCGCAAACTCCCCCCAGAGCTTTTGTCTGGACTCTCTGACTGGATAGTACGGTTGGGCGATATGCAAATGTTCATATCATCATTCCGTCCTTCTCTCATCCCGAGCTTTACGGCATTACCGGCTAAGTACACAAGGGGGCGCCAAAAAAAGAAAATCCCATTGGGCGTCTACTACCAGAACGCTAACACAATTAGCGCAAGTAATAACATGTTTTGATGGATGAGGCTAGCTAAATATGCTATCGAGCGCAAACAAAAATAAATAAATTGCGAAAGACAGGCAACCCAACTCATAAAGTTATACATATACAGTGGGGAGAACAAGTATTTGATACACTGCCGATTTTGCAGGTTTTCCTACTTACAAAGCATGTAGAGGTCTGTAATTTTTATCATAGGTACACTTCAACTGTGAGAGACGGAATCTAAAACAAAAATCCAGAAAATCACATTGTATGATTTTTAAGTAATTAATTTGCATTTTATTGCATGACATAAGTATTTGATCACCTACCAACCAGTAAGAATTCCGGCTCTCACAGACCTGTTAGTTTTTCTTTAAGAAGCCCTCCTGTTCTCCACTCATTACCTGTATTAACTGCACCTGTTTGAACTCGTTACCTGTATAAAAAGACACCTGTCCACACACTCAATCAAACAGACTCCAACCTCTCCACAATGGCCAAGACCAGAGAGCTGTGTAAGGACATCAGGGATAAAATTGTAGACCTGCACAAGGCTGGGATGGGCTACAGGACAATAGGCAAGCAGCTTGGTGAGAAGGCAACAACTGTTGGCGCAATTATTAGAAAATAGAAGAAAATAGAAGAAGTTCAAGATGATGGTCAATCACCCTCGGTCTGGGGCTCCATGCAAGATCTCACCTCGTGGGGCATCAATGATCATGAGGAAGGTGAGGGATCAGCCCAGAACTACACGGCAGGACCTGGTCAATGACCTGAAGAGAGCTGGGACCACAGTCTCAAAGAAAACCATTAGTAACACACTACGCCGTCATGGATTAAAATCCTGCAGCGCACACAAGGTCCCCCTGCTCAAGCAGGCGCATGTCCAGGCCCGTCTGAAGTTTGCCAATGACCATCTGGATGATCCAGAGGAGGAATGGGAGAAGGTCATGTGGTCTGATGATTCAAAAATAGAGCTTTTTGGTCTAAACTCCACTCGCCGTGTTTGGAGGAAGAAGAAGGATGAGTACAACCCCAAGAACACCATCCCAACCGTGAAGCATGGAGGTGGAAACATCATTCTTTGGGGATGCTTTTCTGCAAAGGGGACAGGACGACTGCACCGTATTGAGGGGAGGATGGATGGGGCCATGTATTGCGAGATCTTAGCCAACAACCTCCTTCCCTCAGTAAGAGCATTGATGATGGGTCGTGGCTGGGTCTTCCAGTATGACAACGACCCGAAACACACAGCCAGGGCAACTAAGGAGTGGCTCCGTAAGAAGTATCTCAAGGTCCTGGAGTGGCCTAGCCAGTCTCCAGACATGAACCCAATAGAAAATCTTTGGAGGGAGCTGAAAGTCCGTATTGCCCAGCGACAGCCCCGAAACCTGAAGGATCTGGAGAAGGTCTGTATGGAGGAGTGGGCCAAAATCCCTGCTGCAGTGTGTGCAAACCTGGTCAAGAACTACAGGAAACGTATGATCTCTGTAATTGCAAACAAACGATTCTGTACCAAATATTAAGTTCTGCTTTTCTGATGTATCAAATACTTATGTCATGCAATAAAATGCAAATTAATTACTTAAAAATCATACAATGTGATTTTCGGGATTTTTGTTTTAGATTCCGTCTCTCACAGTTGAAGTGTACCTATGATAAAAATTACAGACCTCTACATGCTTTTTAAGTAGGAAAATCTGCAAAATCGGCAGTGTATCAAATACTTGTTCTCCCCACTGTATAGGTAGAATCTACCGAATGCTATTTCTGTGAGTTTGGACATTTACAAGTGCATGTGAATGAGGGACATTGTGAAAATGTACAAAGTTTTGACGCATGCTTGTCTGAAAGAAGAACAGTGCTGACTCTAGAACAGCATGTGTACACGCTGTGTCTGTGTGGAGTCTGGAGTCACTAGGGCAAGGGGCCTGCCTGCTTTTCTCTGAGAAGAGGGGAGGAGGAAGCAGACAGGTCGAGAACATAGAGGAGAAAAAACACAAGGAAATCAAGATGGCAACTGTACAGATTTCTCAAACCCGGCAGAAAGCTAACACCGAGATTTTTTTTACAAATGCATAAGAAATATTTTGTTGATTTGTAAACGCAGATCTAAAATGCTTGTTATTGTAATTTCTGCTCGGCATCAGACAAATTTTGTGCTTCAGTTGCATTCAAGAAAGAGCATTCTATCAGCAGACAGTGCTCTGACTGATGTGTAGCTACTTTTCTCTGGTACTTTTCGGTGTAGCCCAATTTTCTCCAGGAAAATGCAAGATTAACTTTAACTTCTACTTCATCACCATCCCGGATCCGGGAGCATCCTCATCAGTAAAAAGCTGACTAGCATAGCCTAGCATAGCGCCACAAGTAAATACTAGCATGTAAATATCATGAAATCACAAGTCCAATACAGCAAATGAAAGATACACATCTTGTGAATCCAGCCATCATTTCCGATTTTTAAAATGTTTTACAGCGAAAACACAATATGTATTTCTATTAGCTAACCACAATAGCAAAAGACTCAACCGCATATTTTCACCATTTTTTTACCGCATAGGTAGCTATCACAAAACCGACCAAATAGAGATATAATTAGTCACTAACCAAGAAACAACTTCATCAGATGACAGTCTTATAACATGTTACACAATGCTATTTATGTTTTGTTCGAAAAATGTGCATATTTGAGGTATAAATCATAGTTTTACATTGCAGCTACAATCACAAATAGCACCGAAGCAGCCAGAATAATTACAGAGAGCAACGTGAAATACATAAATACTCATCATAAAACATTTATGAAAAAGACATGGTGTACAGCAAATGAAAGATAAACATCTTGTGAATCCAGCCAATATTTCCGATTTTTGAAGTGTTTTACAGCGAAAACACAATATAGCATTATATTAGCTTACCACAATAGCCAAACACACAAACACATTTATCAGCAGCAAAAGGTAGCGATCGCAAAAACCAGCAAAAGATATAAAATTATTCACTAACCTTGACAAACTTCATCAGATGACAGTCCTATAACATCATGTTACACAATACATATATGTTTTGTTCGAAAATGTGCATATTTAGAGGTACAAATTGTGGTTTTACAATGTGAATACGTAGCCAAAATGCACAAAATTCTCCGGAGATATTTTGGACAGTCACCTAATCTAATCAAAGAACTCATCATAAACTTTACTAAAAAATACATGTTGTACAGCAAATGAAAGATACACTAGTTCTTAATGCAACCGCTGTGTTAGATTTTTTAAAATAATTTTAGTACGACATACAGCTTGCGTTATTGCGAGACAGCGCCCGCTAAAAGGGCGGAGAATAGGACTACACATTTCACACAAAAATACGAAATAACATCATAAATGGTTCCTACTTTTGCTGAGCTTCCATCAGAATCTTGTACAAGGAGTCCTTTGTCCAGAATAAATCGTTGTTTGGTTTTAGAATGTCCTCTTCTCCTGTTCGAATTAGCAACCTTAGCTAGCCATGTGGCGCGACCATGCCCAAATTCTCCTGACGCATAGAAAGGAAAATTCCAAAACTCGCAATAAACGTTGAATAAACTGATACAACTCGGTTTAAAAAAACTACTTTATGATGTTTTTAACACATATATCAAATAAAATCAGAGCCGGAGACATCCACCGTCTATACCGAACGCTTTTCAGAAGCCAATGCTGATGTCCTTCCCGCGCCTAGGTAGAGAAAGGAAATACTGGTCACGTCATTCCAAGAGCTCTTGTTCGACCTCAGATCAAGCTAGACACCCCATTCCACCTTCCACTGCCTGTTGACATCTAGTGGAAGGCGTATGCAGTGCATGCAAATCCATAGAAATTCGGCAATTGAATAGGCAGGCCCTGGAACAGAGCATCGTTTTCAGATTTTTCACTTCCTATCTGGAAGTTTGCTGCAAAATGAGTTCTGTTTTACTCACAGATATAATTCAAACAGTTTTAGAAACTTGAGAGTGTTTTCTATCCAATAGTAATAATAATATGCATATTGTACGATCTAGAATTGAGTACGAGGCAGTTTAATTTGGGCATGATTTTTTCCAAAGTGAAAACAGCGCCCCCCTATTGAGAAAAGGTTTTAAGCCAAACATTAGGAAATATAGATGGCTACATTCTTTCTATGAAAAAACATTAGAAATTTTATGGCCATGCATCGTTTTTGCAAAACATACCTTGCTTTTTCATTGTATGCTCATTTACTTGTATGGCTGCCAGCCAAAAAGCATTGCACTGCTGTTGTCATCTGATGAAAATTAAGCTATTTTATGCTGAATGTGTTGCACTAATGTATTTTCTGTGATGGAAAACTAAAGTTGCACATCCCTGATCACTCTGTTGAAGCAAAAAAATACAGTTGACTTTCAATATAAAATGCGACCCCTGTCAATACACAGCTGGACTAGACTACTCCCACTTTCTTCTGATGTGCTATTTACAAACAAACACATGACTGACTCAACTGTTCTGGGGAACTACCGTAAGCTTCATAATGTAAAATAATGTGACAGGTGATATTAAGAACTATATCTGCTTTATCTCCTAACCTATTGCACAAGTTGACTGCAGGTATTTACTTAAAGCTGCAATATGTAACTTTTTGAGCGATCTGACCAAAGTCACATAGAAATGTGAGTTATAGATCTGTCATTCTCATTGAAAGCAAGTCTAAGAAGCTGTAGATCTGTTCTATGTTCAATATTTCTATGCCTCCCATTCTTAAGTTTAGTTTTTGCGTCTTTTACTTTCGGTTTTGTACACGAGCTTCAAACAGCTGAAAATACAATATTTTCGGTTATGGAATCTATATTTCACAGCGGTTTTGATGGTACAATGATTCTCGACCCTATACTTGCTTCTTTTGTCGCATAAACTGAAATTAGGCTAACTATTCAAATGCTTTGCAACCAGGAAATGGAGGAGCGATTTCTGCATATTGCACCTTTAAAAAGTAGCTACCAATATAAACATTTATGTAAAAACTTCAAAGAAATAGTTTCAACGGTATTGAAAAACCATCCCATAACTATTTCAAATACCCCAGTATACGGTATACCGCCCAAGAATACTGGATCGTTTCCTGATGCTTGGGATTGGAAGACCCAATGAAGATTTAAGGGCTTTGGTGCTGGTTGCGCTTTCCTGTGGACTCACATCGGATGATATCTCACAAACAGAAAGTGAAAAGTAGTGAAGTCATCCAGTTGGGAGATGAAACTATCCTGATACTGGATAGCACTGGGGACTGATGATGCATCTCGACAGGGAAGCATTCTTCCTCCTGGTCTTCAGATTCATTGGAAGTCAGAATCATGCTGAGAACTTCCTTGGTGCAGGCGTCAATCTCTACATCCTCCACTGGGCTACCTCTGACAACTGGGCCTCATTCTGGCTAGGTTCTGGTAGATCATGGATGGATGGAGCAACCATTTCAGCAGATTGCAAATGATCCTGTGGCTGTTCAGAGATGACAGATTTGCTCACAACTTTACCATGAGATAAGAGAAGCTGACTTAAAAGAAACAATGTCAGCCTTCAACTGGAGACAAACTTCCGAGAATGTATTTTTCCTAAAAGACTTCAGACCAGGTTGGGGGCCATTGAGTGGCTTTGCATTGACCTCTGAAGTGCATTGAATGGATTCTGTTAAAGACTCCATATCATCTACAAAATCCTGTATAATCACAATGGCTATAGAATGAACACGCTGCAGAGAGGTGAGGACTGATGGGGAAGCCGCAGAGTCACGCACATTTGTTAGGCTAGTAAGAGCACTTGACGTCTGAAAGGAATGAGGAGAGCTAGAGTATTGTAATGTTTTGGTGCACCGTAGAGTCAGGGCCTACATTATTGCTGGTGTTTTCTGCTGCAGATGTGTCTTCCAGATCCTTTGGTGATGACAAAATGCAGACTTTTTATGCAAGTTCTTGCCCCCTGTCTGTTTCCAGATGTGTTGCTGCATCCTCCCATTGTGTCAACAATGACTGCCAGCACCTTACCTGTCATTGATCCAAGGAATGACTCAATGTCTGGATCGGATTCACATGGAGTGATCTTGCCTTTTGGCACTGCCTCTTCAATCTCCTGCATCGTGTCAGAGATCCCACGCATCATCTTCTCAGCAACCTCCATGGCATACTGGCCATCATTCATCAGTGGGGAAGAATTCCCTGAAGGTGAATTGGAGACTACTACTGAGAGGGAAGAGTTAAGTTGATGCACAGCCTCCCCCACGAGAGCTCTGGTCAATTCAGGTGAGCTACAAGTCACCCAGTGACTGCAAAGTTGTGTCCTCTGTGACCCAAATATGTATTTTAGGGGCTCAGTGATGGGAGCCTCTCCTTCATGTGCCCTTTTCAACGAGGCCTAGGAACTTTAAAGCATTGATCTTTGATTAATTCTCTCATTTTACAATGAATTATAATTTCCAAACAGTGTTAATATTTCTGGTTACCATCTCCTTTTCTGGACGTAATAATAATTTAAATGAGGACCGTTTTCTTTCCCTTAGAATTTGTATACAGTGAGTATTTGTATGTGATTTAAGATGATTTGTAAAAAACATTTTACACAGTTGAAAACTTGGGCTCATCAGTACATTTAATTAAAAACGTATGTTAAGAAATGTGATTATAAGTGATAAGAATGTGTGAGATAGACATACACAAGTCATACAGTAAATACAGTAACCACTGTACATCCACCGGATGTGTACCAAACTCACTAAAAGCGGCAGTAATAAAGCCTCTCTTGAAAAAGCCAAACCTTGACCCAGAAAATAAAAAAAACTATCGGCCTATATCGAATCTTCCATTCCTCTCAAAAGAAATTGAAAAAGCTGTTGCGCAGCAACTCACTGCCTTCCTGAAGACAAACAATGTATACGAAATGCTTCAGTCTGGTTTTAGACCCCATCATAGCACTGAGTGCACTTGTGAAGGTGGTAAATTACCTTTTAATGGCGTCAGACCGAGGCTCTGCATCTGTCCTCGTGCTCCTAGACCTTAGTGCTGCCTTTGATACCATCGATCACCACATTCTTTTGGAGAGATTGGAAACCCAAATTGGTCTACACGGACAAGTTCTGGCCTGGTTTAGATCTTATCTGTCGGAAAGATATCAGTTTGTCTCTGTGAATGGTTTGTCCTCTGACAAATCAACTGTACATTTCGGTGTTCCTCAAGGTTCCGTTTTAGGACCACTACTGTTTTCACTATATATTTTACCTCTTGAGGATGTCATTCGAAAACATAATGTTAACTTTCACTGCTATGCAGATGACACACAGCTGTACATTTCAATGAAACATGGTGAAGCCCCAAAATTGCCCTCGCTAGAAGCCTGTGATTCAGACATAAGGAAGTGGATGGCTGAAAACGTTCTACTTTTAAACTCGGACAAAACAGAGATGCTTGTTCTAGGTCCCAAGAAACAAAGAGATCTTCTGTTGAATCTGACAATTAATCTTGATGGTTGTAAAGTCGTCTCAATTAAAACTGTGAAGGACCTCGGCGTTAGTCTGGACCCTGATCTCTCTTTTGACGAACATATCAAGACTGTTTCAAGGACAGCTTTTTTCCATCTACGTAACATTGCAAAAATCAGAAACTTTCTGTCCAAAAATGATGCAGAAAAATGTATCCATGCTTTTGTTACTTCTAGGTTAGACTACTGCAATGCTCTACTTTCCGGCTAACCGGATAAAGCACTAAATAAACTTCAGTTAGTGCTAAATACGGCTGCTAGAATCCTGACTAGAACCCCAACATTTTATCATATTACTCCAGTGCTAGCCTCCCTACACTGGCTTCCTGTTAAGGTAAGGGCTGATTTCAAGGTTTTACTGCTAACCTACAAAGCATTACATGGGCTTGCTCCTACCTATCTTTCCGATTTGGTCCTGCCGTACATACCTACACGTACGCTGCGGTCACAAGACGCAGGCCTCCTAATTGTCCCTAGAATTTCTAAGCAAACAGCTGGAGGCAGGGCTTTCTCCTATAGATCTCCATTTTTATGGAATGGTCTGCCTACCCATGTGAGAGACGCAGACTCGGTCTCAACTTTTAAGTCTTTACTGAAGACTCATCTCTTCAGTGGGTCATATGATTGAGTGTAGTCTGGCCCAGGAGTGTGAAGGTGAACGAAAAGGCTCTGGAGCAACGAACCGCCCTTGCTGTCTCTGCCTGGCCGGTTCCCCTCTCTCCACTGGGATTCTCTGCCTCTAACCCTATTACAGGGGCTGAGTCACTGGCTTACTGGTGCTCTTTCATGCCGTCCCTAGGAGGGGTGCGTCACTTGAGTGGGTTGAGTCACTGACGTGATCTTCCTGTCTGGGTTGGCGCCCCCCCCTTGGGTTGTGCCGTGGCGGAGATATTTGTGGGCTATACTCGGCCTTGTCTCAGGATGGTAAGTTGGTGGTTGAAGATATCCCTCTAGTGGTGTGGGGCTGTGCTTTGGCAAAGTGGGTGGGGTTATATCCTTCCTGTTTGGCCCTGTCCGGGGGTATCATCGGATGGTGCCACAGTGTCTCCTGACCCCTCCTGTCTCAGCCTCCAGTATTTATGCTGCATTAGTTTATGTGTCGGGGGGCTAGGGTCAGTTTGTTATATCTGGAGTACTTCTCCTGTCTTATCCGGTGTCCTGTGTGAATTTAAGTATGCTCTCTCTAATTCTCTCTTTCTTTCTCTCTCTCGGAGGACCTGAGCCCTAGGACTATGCCTCAGGACTACCTGGCATGATGACTCCTTGCTGTCCCCAGGCCACCTGGCCGTGCTGCTGCTCCAGTTTCAACTGTTCTGCCTGCGGCTATGGAACCCTGACCTGGTCACCGGACGTGCTACCTGCCCCAGACCTGCTGTTTTCAACTCTCTAGAGACCGCAGGAGCGGTAGAGATACTCTTAATGATCGGCTATGAAAAGCCAACTGACATTTACTCCTGAGGTGCTGACTTGCTGCACCCTCGACAACTACTGTGATTATTATTATTTGACCATGCTGGTCATTTATGAACATTTGAACATCTTGGCCATGTTCTGTTATAATCTCCACCCGGCACAGCCAGAAGAGGACTGTGGCCTGGTTCTTCTCTAGGTTTCTTCCTAGGTTTTACACCTGCATTCTACACCTGCATTGCTTGCTGTTTGGGGTTTTAGGCTGGGTTTCTGTACAGCACTTTGAGATATCAGCTGATGTAAGAAGGGCTATATAAATACATTTGATTTGATTTGATAAAGGTATGGAAGTGGGTTTGTGGGACCTATAAGCAGTGTGCATCGGTGCCACCCTTTCACATCTCCCTGGACAGGTGGTTGAAGTTCTGCATCAAGCCCACCCTCTTCTGCTAAAAAGCAGCCTCCTGTTCCTCAAAGTTTCGGTCAAGCTGAAGAACGTGTGCAAGGGCTGGCAGGAGAATGTGTAATCCTATCACAGAAACCATTTCTCTTTGGCAGAGTCTGCCAAACTGCACTCTGGTCATCTGCGTTAAACAAAAATAGTGCATAATATGTTTTTCGAAGTTGTGATGTCAAATGTTTTATATAATGAACAAAGTAACATTGGTCTACTATTTAACTCCTACATCCAATGCTCTGTCAGAGTTGTCTTATCAATGAATTAAACGCTGACAGATTAACCTACAGGGTCTTTCTTCCATGATTTCATGGATCATTTTCCATTGCCTGATGAAGAAAAACATAACATTTGCATTCATATAGCATTTTTTCAGAATACTTACAAATGTAGGGTCTTAATTTGATCACCCCGTTGCAGGAGAACTTTGCTGCAACGCAGGACATTTAATACTTGTAGTGTATTTAAGTTTTAAAAAGGCTTCTGAAGTTTGTAATTTCCACTTTAACATTTCTGACTTGATATTCCCATATAATTTTTTTTATCAACCCTTACAAAAATGTCCATTAATTATAATTCACATAATAATTCAAATTTCCTGTAGCTGCAGGATGATTTTCCTGCTGGAGCACACTGGCTCAATTTAAGATCCTACATCTGTAGATCTGGTGAAGAGATCAATTGAATTCAATCAAAACAATGGAAATGCCATGTCAGGTGCAGGTGGCCTCTGACGTCATCGTTATCACTGGTTGCAGCAGAGCACTTGTCCAAGTAAAAAAAGAACATCCACAATGCACCTAGTTATTTATCACCAGTAGCTAGCCTAACCATAGAGCCTACCAATATTGTAATAGTTTTATGGCATAACATATTATTTCTATAAATTAATTCACTCAATCAGGTTAGCCAGCCTTGCATATAGCCTATACTTTTGAAACCACACGCCTATTTCAAGATGCCTACCTTTGTTTCATTCATATTTGATCAACCATGTGCTGGCCATGTGCTGCCCTGTGGCTTAGAGACCATTGCATTGACCTATATGTGCAAGACTCAGGACAGCTTATTTTTCAAATATATAGGATCCTGTCACGCCCTGACCATAGTTTGCTTTGTATGTTTTATGTTTTGGTTGGTCAGGGTGTGATCTGTGTGGGCATTCTATGTTGTATGTCCGGTTTGTATATTTCTATGTGTTTGGCCTGATATGGTTCTCAATCAGAGACAGGTGTTTTGCGTTGTCTCTGATTGGGAACAATATTTAGGTAGCCTGTTTTGTGTTGTGGGTTATTGTCTATGTTATGTTGCATGTTAGCACATTGTTTATATAGCGGTCACGTTCGTCTTATTCATTTTGTTTTGTAAGTTTGTTTAAGTGTTCTTCATTAAAAGATAGAAGAATGTATTCAAACCACGCTGCGCTTTGGTCCGCTTCTTACGACGATCGTGACAGATCCCCTGTAAAGGGATTCATTTTGATGATGAATAGCATCTAATCTTTCAGAACTAAATTGAGTGCATACAATTTTAAAAAGAAACCATTTAAGAAAGTAATGCCCCTTGCAGTGATGTTTTGGTGCTAGGCCTACTGTAGTACACGAGCCTTTCCCCTCACCACACCAAAGAGTATAACAAAATCATAGTCATTCATACCTTATTATCATGCTTGTCAAACAGGTTGGGACAGAAAGGCAAACTCCTGATTTTGGATATCTCCATCAAACCAAAATAACAGCTGTGGGCTAGATGCAGTGATTCAGGTACTGTATGAGGAAAGGGATACACACGTTGCAAATCAATATGTAGGTAGAGGATTGGTTAAATGTAGGCCTATCCAATATGGGAAAACGACCTAACTCTCCAACCTGTGTGCTTGTGTCTTTCGGGTTAGTTGGGATCAAAGCAGAAGATGTATTTCTGTGGACTGCAAGGATTATGGATCAATAAAATATTATTCCTTTTCTATTACCATATTCCTTCAACCTATTCAACCCTTTTCAGATCTGCATGGCAGTCTAAGTGTAGGGCAGAGGTGCTAGCAAACATTAGGGGCTATGAGGTGCAATTTGGAACTCAGTAAATTCGTTTTATAAAATAAAATAATTATTTTTCCAATTAGTTTAAGTGCACAATTCAATATGTATTGCTGAAGCGTTACAGACAGCGCGCTAGAAATGTAAAGGTAATGTCCAATTGAGTCAAAATCTACAGCATTTACCGTGAATGCAGTCTCCACTAACGGGGAACATTGCCTTTAAATTTCAATCAGACGTTTCCAAACACAGTTTTTATGCAAGTAAAGTCATATCATATATTTGTTATTAAATCACAACTGCTGTGATGGAAACAGGAAGTTTCGGTGTAATTTTTGACATGCCAACAGATAATTTGTTCGTTCAACATGGTAGGATATTTTTGTGTCGGTAAAATTAATTATGCAGTTAACGGCGGTGGAAACGCCTTTATGCGTAAATATTGATATACAGTGCATTCGGAAAGTATTCAGACCCCTTGACTTTTTACACATTTTGTTACCTTACAGCCTTATTCTAAAATGTATTAAATTGTTTCCCCCCCCTCGTCAATCTACACACAATACCCCATAATGACTAAGCAAAAGCAGGTATTTAGATTTTTTAAAATATATATACGTATATAAGGTATTTAAAAATAATAATAATAATAATCTAAAGACGTGTTTTTGCTTTGTCATTATGGGGTACTGTGTGTAGATTGATGCGGGGAAACGATAATTGTATCCATTTTAGAATAAGCCTGTAACTTAACAAAATGTGGGAAAAGGGAAGGGGTCTGAATGCTTTCCGAATGCACTGTAAAAATCAAATCAAATTTTATTGGTCACATACACATAGTTAGCAGATGTTATTGCGACTGTAGCGAAATGCTTGTGCCTCTTGTTTCCGACAATGCAGCAATATCTAACATGTAATCTAACAATTCCACGACAACTACCTAAAACACAGTATATACATATGAGATGAGTAATGCAAGATATGTAAACATTATTAAAGTGCCATTATTAAAGTGCCTAGTTATCCATTTATTAAAGTGGCCAATAATTTCAAGTCTGTATGTAGGCAGCAAAGGCCCTCCCTGGTCTTTGTAGTTAAATCTGTGCTTGAATTCCAGTACTTGACTGACGGACCTTACAGATGTTGTATGTATGGGGGAAAGAGGAAGTTGTAGATATTCAAAAATCATGTCAACCACTATTATTTCACACAGAGTGAGTCTATATAACGCATTATGTGATTTCTATTACAATTAAATCTATTTCAATCCAACTTTGTAAATAAAGAACATGAGCTGGCACACACCCAGAAAACAATATTTTATGTAGAGGTGCTGACTAACGGCGAATAAACTATAAGCTATAAAATAAAGAGAGTCGCACAGTCCATATATAAACTCCCAGTCATTTATTGGGAAAAACGTTGTAACACAACAAAATGTGAAAGGCACTGTATCTGAATGACACCAGTTGTGTTGGGTAGGGCAGAGATGTAGGTCTCTGCAACTGCTTGGAGACGACGGAAAGGAATTGGGGATCTGGAACCCAAGATGACTGCCCTTGATTGGCTGACCCCAAGGTCTGTTAATAAGGCACCTGGTCCCTAGCAAACAATCTACAGAGTTTGTCTCTGAGAGAGGGCTGTGAGATGGTGTGCCAAGAGTCATCGGCAGGTAATTCTGTAGCACCATTTGTACAGCCGAAATTTGTATGATGGTGATGGCTTGGGTCAGTTCCATTGAGTGTCTGGTTTTAATCATATGGATTTAGTTTGATGTTTCTCTGATAATCCATGGAAAAGTTATTTACATTTACATTTAAGTCATTTAGCAGACGCTCTTATCCAGAGCGACTTACAAATTGGTGCATTCACCTTATGATATCCAGTGGAACAACCACTTTACAATAGTGCATCTAACTCTTTTAAGTTATAGCAGATAAGAGATTTAAATGCAATTTGTGATCAATTATTTCTTTAAAATGAATACTTCACTTTTTATGCAAATCAAAGGTTGTAGAAGTAGGCCAGATGTTTTTAGAATAATGTGCAATTGTTTTGATGTTTAAATAACGAGGTTTCCATCCAACCACTTCATGCGGATTAATTACCTGATGACTGAAAAAAGTCACGACTGGGCTGATGAAAATAGGACATGCCGGTACAATTTGATGAATGCAGACTGACAATTTGTTCTTTCGACAGGGTGGGATTTTTTTTGTGTCGTAAAATTAATTATGCGAAACAATTGCGGTGGAAACGCCTTTATGCGCAAACATTGATATAGTAGCCATCATATCGACGTAAACTTGGAGTCACGCGAAGATATGTTGTGTTGTCTTCCCACTACGACTCGGGAAACCATGCAGTTTATTAGGCTACAGTACATATTAAATAAATTAGGATGAACTTCAGTTAAAAGGTTATAATTGTTTTAAAATACAAAATATAAACAATTTAATTGATGGAATTAACCACGTCACTGGGAAACTCAAGGACCCTAGAAATCGCACATTCACTTGTTCTTTGAATGTAAATTTGTGTCAGAATTTTGGGAAAAACTTGCAAAGTACTTATTTACCATTATGAACACTGCCTATAATTTTAACATAAAATATATAATATGTTACTATTGCAATGATAACAAAACCACTGAAATGATTGTTATTTTTTAAATTCTTGTTGCCAAATACTTTATACACAAACAAAAATTCCAAAATTCTATACCAAAATTACCAATTTTTCTGATTGAATTTAATGATCTTATTGTAATGAAACAGGCAGGGAGCAGGTCTCGAACCCTCGACCTTCTAGCCCGAAGTCCGGCGCGCTATCGACTGTGCCGCAAAAGCATGCTCCAGCGGCAGAGTCGATTTCCGCGTGGCGCGCTATCGACTGTGCCGCAAAAGCATGCTCCAGCGGCAGAGTCGATTTCCGCGCTTATAAACCCAGGGTCGTTACACTACTCCCTCCTTTCAAAGAGCGCGTCCTCGCGCTAGCTTGCGACTCTACGTCTTACAGGAACGCGCTCACCGGCCAAGCACACGCACTGTCGTGGATGCGAGGTCCGATCACTTCCGACACCAATGTAATGAAACAGGCAGGGAGCAGGTCTCGAACCCTCGACCTTCTAGCCCGAAGTCCGGCGCGCTATCGACTGTGCCGCAAAAGCATGCTCCAGCGGCAGAGTCGATTTCCGCGCTTATAAACCCAGGGTCGTTACATTATTAAAACACTAACCCTAGTGAATAACAAGAATAACACCTGCATGAATCATTATAATAAGATATTTTCAGAGTGAATTTAATTGCACTTAAATTGTTTATTTTTTGTATTTTTTGTATTTTTATATTTTTTGTATGTTTGAGCATTGTTAATACCTCTCTTTGGCTTGCTAGACATGTTTGATGTAGCAATGTAAGTTGATTTTTTTATTATGAATAAAATACATAAAAAATAAATAAAAAAAAGATCGCACATTCACCCCAGTCAAAAAATATATATATATATTCTTCGTAGTGATCAGAGGGGCATGGACATTGTCAACGTTTAAATAGGCTAACGTTGAATGTCTGATATAAAACGTACTTTACCTCGGTGAATCACCGTTACAACTGGAGTTGGGGTGATAAACTAGAATGGACCCTCATTTTATGAATCTGAGTGGTGTCTATGGCAACCACATTGACGAGAGTAACCACGCCTTTTGAGTACCCTCCTTCTGTCGTCTACACTAGTTAATTCCCTCTGCCTGAAACCTGTCTGTCAGTAATATTTTTTAGGCGTGTTGGAGTGTAGAAGCAGTTAAGTTACTTAGCTAGTTAAACGACCTGTATTAGCCAGCAAACATGGCTAAAGTTAACAGTGGTACCTCCAGTTGTAGAGTCATGGTAATGGCTGGTAAATACTTGACGAACCCCTCACCGGGGCTTGTCCCGAGCACATGTCACCAGCGAATGTTAAAACTTCAGCGACGCTTGGCGAGTTCAAAGGCGGCCGGCCAGGGAGGCAAAACCCCGGCGTTGGCCCAGCAAGAGTTCCCTAACTCTTTCTCAGCCTCTGACCGCCACGTTCTGTCAAACCGCACATTAATTTATCGGGATGTGAAAGCGTTTCTCAATGAAATTGGTGGAGACCCTCGAGAAGCTCGGTACTGGTTGACCCAATTTCAGAGAGCCAGTTTGGCACAAGCGCCAGCATTTGCAGTGCTCGAGGTAAGTGGCTAACAAGCTAGGCTAATGACAGCGTAACTTGCAAAAAAATTATAGGGGAACAATGAATGAATGAATGAATGAAATGAACTGTCAAACGGAATAGCTCGTTCGTTACCAAGTGATTGAAGCGAACTAATAATTGATGTGTACAACTGTCAGATAATCTTTATAGCTAGTTACTGCCTGGTATCAGTCCAATAAGCTTGGCTAAATAGCTCATAACCTATCCAATTGCCTATTCTAATTATGCTATAGCTAACTGTTACTAGTAGCGTGTGGCTCATAGGCAAATATCATATCCTATGTTTAATGTTCTGCGCAATGCTCATGTGCTACACAACCCTAAGAAACAATAGTCGCTAACAAAAATCGCTGGAGCTGCATAGCTTTATGGGCAGGAGGAGTGTATCGCTTGCATCTAATTCTTGACATTGTGAGGTGACTGTAGATCAAGAACAGGATAGGTTCACCAGTCAGCCACTTTTAGAGCAGGCGTGGCCAACCCTCCTGAAGTGCTGGGTGTGCTGCCTGCAGGCTTTTGTTCTAGCCCTGCTTGAACACCTTATTCTAATCAGCCACACATCAGGACCATGATTACTGATTCAAGTGTGTTAGAGTATATCTGGAATAAGACTGCGCATCAGAGCGGGTACTGGACATTCTGCCAATAATAATCAAATTGACTCCTCTACTAGAATAGTCCCAATAATCAAAATTATGTCTAAAATGTGTTTTCCAGATGTTGAAATCAGGTTCATTTTCGGTTCTGAATGAAAGTTTAAAATATGTCATTTATATCAGCTACCCAAATTTATCAGGAGGAGTTATTCTGAGCCTATTTGCAATGTGTTTACACAGCGGGAAATGCAGAATAATTTTATTTTTCACTATGATCAGCTTGTAAAAAAATGTAAGGCTACAAACTTGAAGCCACTGATCATGACAATTTAGCCCACTGGATGCAACTCCTGGATAGCAGTTGTGAGTAGCTGGGAGTTTTTCCTAGCCTCCATACTTCTACATCTGCATTGCTTGCTGTTTGAGGTTTTAGGCTGGGTTTCTGTATAGCACTTTGTGACATCTGCTGATGTTAAAAGGGCTTTATGAAACCATTTGATTGTTGATTCCATAGTGTCCATTTTACTTTGACCTGTCCTGTTTTTAGGATATGTTTAACATGTCAGAGCATTTTATTTTTGAATGGGTACCATTTAGGTTGGGCTATTTGATCGGAGAAACCTGGATGATGTAAAAAGTTTCCATCTCATTACATTGCCATACATTATTTATCTCCAGCCTGTAGGCTACAGAAAAGGCCACATACTCTTTCTACCACAGGCTATATCTGTTACATGATTTGTGTTAGATCATTTTTAGGGACAGAATGTTGGTGCGCTGCAGCAATGTCCAACAGCACCCTGGAGAGGTGCACTGGGAATGGACAAGATAAATATTTTGCGTCCCTGCCTTTGACAAAGTAGGCACTGCTTATCACAGGGTGGCATCAGCGCTCACCTAAAAAGCCCATATGCCACTTGAGAGAAATTGTCATTGTTTTTGGGCAGAATTATGTAATGTTTTATGTGTTGTTGGAGGTGCATCTTGGTCAGTTAGGATCAGAAAATGCCGCCATAGTTAATCTGCCGCCTTATCCTGCCTAATGAGCAGTCCGGCCCTGCTACACGCCCAGTAGCTCTCATCATGGAAGGTTTTGGGTAGTTCGAGAGCCGGATTATTATTATTATTAATATTTAATAAAAGACAAGCAAACGCTTGGTAATCCTTCCGTGGGAGGATGGCAGACAAATTAAGAAAGTGGAGCATATTCTGGGTAAATATGGAGTGGGGGGATTGCACAAGCCTTCTGGAAGATCTGGAGAAGATAGCGGATCAGGAGGAAATTGGATTGTTTTGAGGGAATATAGAATTGAGGATCGCACAAGTTTTGCTAGAGAAAGAAAGTGAACATGAAGGGAGTGAGGGTGAATTAATTGTGGTGGCAGGTGCAGTGATGACCACCAAGAAGGAGCTGAGTGTAGAGGGAAGCAGTGTGGTGAGAGAGGTTGGTGTCAAGTGCGAAAAGAGGGATACGTGCTCTAGTAGCTCAGAGATGGAACCTGACGAGAGTATGGATGTAGTACCTGCAGTGAGGACTGCAGAGTTTGTGCGTCATCCCGAGGATGAAAAGGATGATTCTGGCCCAGTGGGAGTGAGATTTGTGGAGAGAATGGATCATTGCATTTTGGCTGATCCATATGTGGTGTCAGGTTGGGTGGAGAAGAGGTTGGGGACTGTTGAGTTGCTGAGATTAACTGAGTGGACTAGTGGTGATTTGTGTTTCTTCAGGGAGCGGGTGCTCCGGATCACGCGATTAGGGACAAGAAATGTGACTTGCTTTGCTCTCCAGAGCAGGGTGCCGTTGAAAGGAGTGATAACGGGGAGGCATTAAGTGTTAAGGGGGATCAGTTGAAATGGAAGATTCCTGTTGTCTGCGATGCCAGCCGTTTGGTGCGACGCAGATCCAGAGGAGAGCGTGGGGAAACAGAGAAGACTCAGTCTTGCTGAGTTTTGATGCAGTCTTTGCCAGATAAGGTCAAGTTAGGAAGTGTAAGGTATCCCGTGAGAGGTTCTTGAGGTTGCCATGGTCATAGTAGTACAGAAAGTGTGGTATGCAGAAGTAGTAGAGGAAGATGGTTACAGGGTGAGGGATCCTGAGAGGATTCTTGTGAGTAAGCAGAGACCAATAGAGAGGAATGGGAATAATGTGTTTCAGTAAGGTGGGTTTCTTAGCATTCATAGCCACGGTTGTCAATTGTACTGCAGAAATGGATTGGGATTCACAGAAAATAAAGATTGAGGCGGCAGGGAGGTACTTGGGATTGCAAAGATTTACCTTTTCCCATATTTTATTATTACCGTATCAATAATGTAATGTAGATGGGCTGTGACTGGCCTCACACACCAATACAGTAGGTGGCGGTGTATGCGCTTAAAAGTTGGATGCGATCAGCCAATCCGAAAGAAGAAGAAACTCGTCATGGTTGGCCCCTTATGAGTTTTGATAAATTATTGATATTTAGCACTTGTTCACTGTCATTTGAAATCTATCTTCATGTCAGGTGGACAAATCTGTATTCGAGAGCCGAGAGATGCTGCAGAGTCTGGCGTTTGGGCTCTCGTTCCTGCAGCGAATGGACATGAAGCCAGTGGTGGTGATGGGACTGTCACGGCCTGAGGATGACGACGCCCCAGACGGGTTTACTTCCAACTCCAGAGCTGATATCGTTCAGCGGTGCCAGACCCTAACAGAGGTCCTACAGCACCACTCAGCCAGTGTCATACCTTTCTTCAGTGCAGAGGCCTTGCTGCTGGTGCAGGATCCACCCCAAGGAAGCAGGTCTCCCCTACCACACTTACCCTATCCTCCTTTGCATTACGATATTACTAGTTTGTTTTGAGTTCTTTTTAAGAGGAATAACAGCCCTATGTGTTGTCAGTGCAGGGTCTTCCATTGCAGTGGACAAAGGCCTACTCCAGTGGAGCCTGAACTGCGGGGCCATCCCCCTAGTGTGCCCTGTGGGGCGGGACACCACGGGCCGCTCGGTGGCCCTGGACTCGGTGGATGTCACGGCCGCCATCTCCAAAGTCCTGCAGCCACTCAAAGTCATGTTCCTCAACAGCTGGGGAGGCCTCCGCAATCAGAGTCACAAGGTGGGTTGATTTGGGGTTATTTGGGTGGCAGATTGCTAGAGGTTAAGTATTTTCTCAGTGCACGTGCATTCCGAGTACTTGACCTACATTATGTAGTTAAGGAGCTTGTCGCTGTCTTCTTTGCTCTTTGAAGGTAGGCCCATCAGACTTTTCACAGCAGATAAGTCCGTACATTTCCTATACATTAGAAGCAGTAGGCTATTTACTCCCAATCAAAGAAGAGGCCTAACACCTGCCTGCTCTCCAGTATAGGACTACAGGGAACTGCCAAAATAAAGGAAACACCAACATAGTGTCTTAATAAGACATTGGGCCATCACGAACACCAGAACATCTTCAATGCGCCTTGGCATAGATTGTACAAGTGTCTGGAACTCTGTTGGAGGGATACATGAGAAATCCATAATTTGGTGTTTTGTTGGTGGTGGAAAACACTGTCTCAGGTGCCGCTCCAGAATCTCCCATAAGTGTTCAATTGGGTTGAGATCTGCTGACTGAGACGGCCATGGCATATGGTTTACATCGTTTTCATGCTCATCAAACCATTCAGTGACCACATGTGCTCTGTGGATGGGGGCATTGTCATCCTGGAAGAGGCCACTCCCATCTGGATAGAAGTGCTTCACCATAGGCTGAAGGTGATCACTCAGAAGGGCTGGCTGTGTATTTATTGGTGTTTACCTTACCCTCTAAGGGGATGAGTGGACCTAAACCATGCCAGGAAAATGCACCCCACTCCTTAACCGAGCCACCAGAACCTTCATTTACTCAAGTGTTCCCTTTATATTGTCAGTTACCTGTATATCACAAGTATTATTTGTTATTCATTTACTTCCTTATCAAGGTTGTTCACCTTGATGTGTTTCTGTCCCACTCTCCTGTCCACATATCAGGTGCTGGATTTAGTGTCTCTGCCCGGTGATCTTCCCAGCCTGTCGGGGGCGCCGTGGCTGAGCTTGGCCGAGCGTCGGAGGGTGGGCACCATCGCCCAGCTCCTGAACCAGCTTCCCTGCGAGTCCTCTGCAGTTATCACCTCTGCCAGCACACTGCTCACAGAGCTGTTCAGCCACAAGGGTGAGGGAGACCTGTATGTATGTGTGTGATCCCCCCCCTCTCCTCTCCTGACTAACCGATGCTCTCACTCACACTGCACCTGTCGCTGCTGTTGATGGCACGTGGGGCTCACCTCTCATGTTGCTGAGCAGAGTTTGGGGCCCCTTAAGGCAGGCATAGGCATTCTGCAACTTCAGTCCTCTGGAGTCAGTTTCTGCTCTCTCCCTTTTATCTCCCAGGACCTTTTTATGTATCAAACATCTCAGAGTAGGAGTGCTGATCTAGGATCAGGTCCTTCCTGTCCATATAATCGTATTCATTATGCTCCGAAACACTTCATACGGCTCCCGGTGTCCCAGTTCTTAATCACTCGCTGAATTGAAGTAAAGAACAGACCCCAGCAGACACTCTGGCCCTCGAGGTGTAGTGGACCACAGGAGGTTGGTGGCACCTTAATTGGGGAGGACGGAAACGCGGTAATGGCTGGAGCAGAATGAGAGGAATAGTATCAAATGCATAGTTTAATGCCATTCGCTCCGTTCCGGCCATTATTATGAGCCGTCCTCCCCTCAGCAGCCTCCACTGTAGTAGACTATGTCCATGCACGTGGCTCATGTTGTGCATGGCATCTATGTGTATCAGTGACACCTGAAATCCAACCACGGGTCATGTTAAGGTCCTAGGATGTGTATTTTGAGAAGTGACCTTAGCAGAGCAGAGGTTTTGAAGATGCACTCATTGATCTGGGTGGCTCCATTTCTTTATCATACAGCACCGATATGTAATGTGAGTCACTGCATGCAAAGTCTACACGACAGGTAATTAATCCTTCACTGACCTAACTGGTTAGATTTATCCCATTCTGTACACTCAAAGTACTGACACAAGGAAATGACAGACTCAACAGTCCTTGGGTAATTCACTTTCCAAGCTAGTTCACCTTGCCCTCAACATTGTATTGTGATATGTGTGCTTCCTGATTTGACATGCTTTGTGTACACAATTGCTCATTTTCACCCCTTCTGTTTTCATAGGTTCTGGTACTCTGTTCAAGAATGGAGACCCTATTCACAAGTGAGTATTTCAGTCTCTTGTTGTGGAACTTCAGTACTGAGAGATTTGGTCATTTCTTCGAACAATCGTCTTTATTTAATATCGATTTAATTATTGCAATGAGGCTGGTTGACCGAGTAACCTAACCTTTACACAAATGCAGAGTACTATATATAGCTGACACTAACAATGCTCAGCCATGGTTGGTTCAATCCCCTCTCATGCAGACCAAGGAGCATCATAAGCTACTCTGGGTTCATCCGGTTGTTATCTGCACTTGGGTTGTTGTCTTAACCACTCCCTGGCTTATTTCCCAGGTGCAAGGATGATTTAGAGACAATGAGGAATTGTTCTAAACTCCTCCTGGCTATCTCTGTTACACCCACCACATCTTGTCTATGTAAAGGGGTCTTTAACTCATTTGTCAGCTCAAGCCGTCTCTAGTGACCATACGTCCAGATTAGCTGCAGGGAACTAGTGGAGCCCATGAAAAGACAACACACTAACAGGAAAGTGTTACTATTAGTTAAATATGAATTGTTAACCATTAATATCAAATAAACCAGCTAAATATGTAAGTTCTCTATCATACTCTTCTGTTAGCTTGCAATTTTGCTTTCAACTTGGATGTGTTGTTCACTGAGCGGAGCGTCCTAACTTGAGTCATGCATGTTTAACCTGACTATTACGAAAAAATCTTCCATTGACGTCAGTGCAAGATTTGTGTGTGAAATTTAGGAACAGTTAGGCTACTTGCTCATGCCATTTATTTCTGACGTTATATCGCTTAGTTTCCTCATTAAGCCTTTCGTATCGGCACCATAACAATTTCACCTGTCACAGTGATAGCTCTGGAACAACAAGTCTAGGGAGACAAGTGTCTGTTCACACATCACAGGTGGTATTTAACACTTCTAATCGCACACAAGCTGTGCACAAAGTACTCCCTCATGACGAGCCCGTGCAGATGGCCGTTGTGCTATCTGATGTGAAACAAGGACATTGGAACAAATACTGCTCCAACAACCACACCTCCTTAACTAAATGTAGAATTAGCAAGTTAAGACTTGCGCAGGAAGAAAAAGATCAACTACAGATTTATAGTGTTTGATTAGATCAATTCTGACTTGAGTCTTTTGTGCCCTGCATGTGTGCAATTAGGCATGGGGAAAGGTGACTTTTTCCCGTCAGCCAATTGTCTTGAATTAATTCTGACTTTGAGACGGGTGATTGTGTGCCTGTCATCCCAAGGGTCTTGTCACAGATAGTTGAGCTTGTCAGGTGTCAAAAGTGATGCAAAGTTAATCACAACTACTGTGTGCAACTACCATCTCTCACTCTCCTTTTGTTTGGCTAGGTACAGCACTCTGGATGACATAGACCTAGACCGCCTACTGGCCCTGATAAACAAGTCTTTCGAAAAGAACCTGAGGGAGGATTACATTGAGTCACTCAAAGGACGCCTCCACTCCATCTACCTCTCTGAAGGGTAGCCACCCACACACACACACACACGTTTTCCTGTGTGGCATCCTTTTTTCCTTTCTATGTCTTTTCCTGATCTGTGGCTACATTCCGATTCTCCACCCTTCTCCAGATGTGTAAACGTGTACAATCCGCTCTCATAGATTAACAAAAAAAATGTGAGGAATATGGTGGTGGAAGGAAACTCCCTCCAGCCATGCTTACACCAACCCATTGATTTTCAATGAATGAGGACGAGTTCACGCTACTGGAGAAGGGTAGGTAAAAGAACGGGAACCTAGCCTGCGTCTCAAAGAAACCACAACATGGAATGTTCTATCACCTGCAGGTACAGTGCAGCAGCCATCATCACCAGGGAGCCTCTGAGCAGCGATACGCCCTATCTGGACAAGTTTGTGGTGAGCAGCAGCAAGCAGGGCGAGGGCACCAGCCAGATCCTGTGGGAGTGCATCAGGCAGGACCTGGGCAAGCTCTTCTGGAGGTCCCGCGCCACCAACCGCATCAACCCCTGGTGAGAAGAACATAACAATGGACACAAGAAACATGACTTATGGCTGTTTTGGCCTGACATAATGGCTGAAGTATCAGTCAAGTTGAGAGTATCTAGGAGATTTTCTGCGGGGCAATTCATGTAAAGTGTTTCACGACAAAAAAAATCTTTTTTTTGTTTTACTATGAATTAAAAATAAAAGTCAAGCTTTGTCTTTCTAATGTAGATGTTTTGGGTACTAGTTGTCCCTGCCTGAACCAACACCAAGACTCACTGCTGTGTACAGGGTTGTCTCTTTTTAGAATTGATTTTTCCTTCCTTTTTTCCACCTATCCTCAGGTACTTCAAGCATTGCGACGGAAGCTTTGTCAACGGCAGCTGGATTGTCTTTTGGTTCGGCCTCTCAGACATCAGGGAGTCGTACCAGCTCGTAGAGTATGCCAAACGCGTTCCAGACTCCTTCCACGGTCCGATAATGGGGGGAGCCCCCCCAGCAGCCACCCCCAGGATCCTGAATGAACTCTCCCAACATTCCTCCTCCAAGCCTAAATAAATGGTTGCAGAACACCATGCTAAAATATGCAGTTCCTCCCATTGACAAACTGTTTTGTGGTAAGTTTGGTGTGGTATTGCTTGGTGGCTTGGAGCAGTAGGTCATTGTTTGTTTTGAGTGCCAGAGAGCATATTGGGTTAGACTGCGGTGGTTATATTTGGATCTGGCAGAATTGCAGTAAGCCTGCCTTCAGCACTCTGGCTGCTGAAGGTTTGTTTGGTGGAAAAGGTTGTACATTTTGTCTGGATTGTAGTTGATTTCACTACTGTGCTGGGCCAAATCCCAAATTGAGGTACATGCCCATAACTCACTATGTGCACCTTGCATTGATGTCATTGGGGGATATGAGTGTTGAAGGCAGATCTCAAGTTATGATTTGGCCCTTAGAAAGCCCTGAAGCAAAACCTAAATTTAAGAAATGCATGATGAGAGATTAATGTATTCTGGAGTTTAGAGTGGCTTCCCTTTTTCATCTTGGGAGTTTATTTTTTTACATTTCAGAAATATGTTTCAAATACAAACATTAAGATGGTGCTTTAAGAGACTTGTGCCAATGTTTACATTTCAAAGGGTATTTCTTCAGTGTATATCCAGCATCTGGTCACTTTCATGCTGGATTAACCACAGTGGTCAATGACAGCATCTTTTTTTTTTTTACACTTTTGTCTTAACTCTACAACAAATGTGAAGTTTCAATTTGTATGTGATTTATTTTTATTTTTTAACTTGAATCTTAACAAGAATTTCAAATGGACTCAATGCTGGTTTTGGAGTTACGGTAGTCCATTCAAGGACCAAGGTAATATAAAAAATGCAGCTAGCCTTTTACATGGCTGACCTCCACTGTTAAATGCACAAAAGATTGCCAATTAGCTGACTTAAAATGGGTATGATTTTAGTCATCTGGGGGACAAAAAACAGTAATTGACTTAATACATTCTGGAGGTTTACAACATGTATATTTTGAACAATAGTTGAAATGTATAAAAATTATATCCGTGTCATTTTACATGGAATTAAAGTTTACATTTTGACACACAAACTTACTGTGGATTTTGTCTGGGATTCCATGAATGCCTTATATTCACTGCAACAATCCAATGGACAGGGATGCAAACTAGTCACCTTTCGGTGAAATTTGCCATTTTGAATCCAAAATAGGATGATTCTACGTGATTCGTGGAGATCCGATGAGAAAAGTTTGAAGAGACAACCAATTTACTAGTTACAGCATCAGTGCTCGCTCTGGAAAGGCAGCTTTTCAGTTACAGCAGCGCGTCCAGTATTCAGACCCCTCTTACACATTTTCAAAAAAGCGACTAGCAACAAATTTTATGACTTTCTGGTGTTATCGGATACTTTTGGAGACCGACGTGAAAGCACGTGTTCTTACTCTTCTCAACGAGCAGCGGGTGCTGCGGTGGGCCCCACCCCCGTCCCAAAGCACTCACAGGCGGCCCAGTCCTTGTGCAGCAGTCCCTCCCAGCTGCAGTCAGAGCAGGAGATGTTCACCCCTCCGTGTTCCGTGTCCCGACTGCAAATGAATCGCGCATGCGGGAAGCCGCAGCTGGCTGAACCCGCCCTGGCTTACATAAAAAGTATTGTAGTGACCCGCACAGACAGCTGTGTGTTGTGTTAGGCTAGTAGGTGGTTGTGTTGTACTGACCAGTACCCAGTGTTCGCGGGGTCCGACATGTCAATCAACCTGCTATCTGCCAATCACGGGAATGCCTGGAATGTTCTGATGCCGGGCATCTTGGAGGAGTGGCGTGGAGCATTGGAAGTTAAGACCAGGTTTAGCCTTTGTTCTCTCTCTTTACGTCTGGGCTTCACAAGAGAAGGTCACGATTGGCTTGTGGGTTATCTGTCATTTATTTGGCGTGGTCTACGGCCAAACAGTAGCCTGTGTAAAGTTGGTTTAATAAACCGTCAATTCGCAAACTCAAGCCTCTGTCTGGACAATTGTTCATTTATGATCTAGTCAGGTCATTACAGTTTATATTTTTTTACCTGAATTAGGGCCAGACTAGTCACCATAGATATCTCACATTGCCATTGACAGTTTTCTATTTTCTCTTTTTGGTCCATTTAGATTGTATACAAAAAAATGCTATGATTAAAAATGTTCATGTTTTACTGTGACTTGTAGGCTCTTAAGTGGACCATAAGGTTAAAAACCAAACCAAATTACTCCGCCAGTGACCCTCTTTTGGGTCACTTTCGCCGGTCCGAGTTGGAATTGTAACATAAATAAAATAAAAGAATCGACAGACAAGTTCATTTGTAGTTCTAAACATATTTAGGGTGTTTTTTACTCACTTTGTCTCTCCCACGACGTTATTCTTCTCTCCTACAGCGTCCATCACAATTACATGCACATGGCCAATTATGCAAATTGGGTGATGACATAATTTAGTGACTTTTAGGACAGCCAATAGCTACTTTCCTTACTGAGGAGTTGGCAACACTGCCGGAACGATAACGAAGAGTTAACGGTAGGTGATGAAGCATATTTCATGTGCTGTAACCGAAAAACTACTGGCATTTGGAAAGTGTGGTGGAACAAGTATTGTTAACATAACTGGATCGAATTCTCCGTTAGCTAGCCAGAGAAATGTTGAGCAACATTAGCCAACTTATCTGATCAAATAATTACATCAGATGAGTTAACATTAGTATAACCTAATCAATTCGCTTTAGTATTAACTGTTATACGACTCCTTGCCTATTGTGCCGAAAATCTCCCCCCTGCCAGAATCCCCACTTCTCGTGAATGCGCGCACACTCGATTCTTCATTGCTGCGACTTGATTGCTAGTTGAGATTTCTGCTCATCACTCCATTGTCAGTTTAGCCTACATTTCACTGATCTTAGTAGCAGAAAGCATTTTTTATTTGTGTCCTTCAAAGGCAGCTGTCAATGATCACGTTAGCCTGCGTTTCATTTGATTTTTTTTTTATGGCGGTTTGAACGCGGGGGAGACACTAGTAATGTGCAGTTTTCGGTTTGACGCTCGGGTATGGCCATTTAAAGGAGGATGTTTAAGCCTTGAGACAATTGAGACATAGATTGTGTATATGTGCCATTCAGAGGGGAAATGGACAAGACAAAATATTTAAGTGCCTTTGAAAGGGGTATGGTAGTAGGTGCCAGGTCCAACGGTTTGTGTCAAGAACTGCAACGCTGCTGTGTTTTTCACGATCCACATTTAGTCGTGTGTATCAAGAATGGTCCACCACCCAAAGGACATCCAGCCAAATTGACACAACTGTGGGAAACATTTGAGTCAACATGGGCAAGCATCCCTGTGGAATGCTTTCGACACCTTGTAGAGTCCATGCCCTGACGAATTGAGGCTGTTCTGAGGGCTAAAGGGAGTGCAACTCATTATTAGGAGTATTTTGTACACTCAGTGTATTTTGACTACAGAGTAAACTCTCCTCAAAGGCAAATGCTTCCAGTTTCCACAATTAGACGGTGGTTACAAAAGGAACGACACTGTTAACATACCAATAGTGGATTTGAATGAATTCAAGTAAGACTAATTCCATAATGTGGAATGGCAGATTGCTTCATATTAAAGGAAATGTGCAGGAAAAAGGTCTGCCAGGATGTTGTTATTGCACTCCCCAACAGAAGTATTTGGACAGTGATGCTAAAATGTTGAATTTGTCTCTACACTCCAGCATTTTCATTTGCTTTGTCGAGAAGCTACCTGCAAGTAAGCATTTCGTTGGATCGTGTTACCATCAGTATCCTGTACATATGACTAATAAAACTTGCAACTAGACATATAAAGTGCTTTCATTTCGAAACGGTAAATCAGAAAAGTCTGAAAATACCCTGAAATAAAAGGTGACATTCTGTACTGTAACCTCGTATCAAACATTTGATCTGAAATTCTGGAGACTTGAGACATTTAAAAATGTTGTATCACTGTCAAAATAAAGATGTAGAGCAGTATAATTCAGTAACACCAAGATGACCCCAATTTTGAAAGTAAAACAATTTACTTATTTCTTCATCAATGTTTAAACTGGAGTGGATTCCAATCCACTGGTCCTCGTCTCTAAAATAAGATATGAAAAAAATGATTAGACTTAAAGGGGCATTCAGAAGTTGATAAAGACATTTTTGGATTTATATTAAAGATTTATGGTTAAAGCTATTTTAATAACATTGATGGTAAGTTATTGCAAAAATAGTTCTGTCAATAAATTGAAAGTGGTTACATTTTGCCAACCCCATCACTCAGCTTTTAACCAAAACGGGAGGGGAGTGTGCTTTGTTATTGTTTCAACTACCAATTACAGATTTAATAAAAATACAATAAATTAATTACAAGGCCACTGAATAACAAGGAATTGTATAGATTAATATATTCAATCGCTCATCAATACCTGATTCTTCCTCAGTGACTGGCCCAAAATGTTGCACTAGTCTGGCTCTTAATGTACTGGCCTTTGGAGCTGAAAAAAATGGTAATAAAAAGTTTTTTTATTCAAAAGATTTGCTGGAATTCTGACTCTCCTTTCATTAAATATGTATTTTCATCAGAGACAGACAACAGTTAGACAGGGAAAGATGGGATCAGACCTGCATGTAATGTATTATGTGCTGTGGGTAGATGGTACTAGACCGGCCTATGGCACGGCAACAAACGTTTGATATGCTATGATACAGTATGTTTGAAAGGAAAAAGTCAGATCAGGGACCAATAAAATGAAACACCTAGACGGGATGAAACTTACCAACAGAAGTGGATGTAGTTGCCTTCCTGGTTTGAGGAACAATCTGTCCTCTCTCATCCCTTTGTCTCCATCTGAACCTAATCCCTGGAGGCTTGTTTGTCTTTTTCTTCCTATTTTCCTAAAAAGTGCATTTCAATGATCATGGCTGGCCCACTAATAAAAGTCTCCCACAAGCATGGCTTGCTTGTGCACATATGGAGGACAAGCAAGAATTTTATTTTCACATAAGGTGAAGTGATTTGTCAGCTGAGGAAAGGCACCTGCAGTAGACCCATGTTCTGGCTCACTCACACAGTTAACGTGTAGAAGTTCACAAGGATGCTAACAAGTGCACCCTTGTGCCTCATGCTCAATGGGCAATATTTACATTTAAGTCATTTAGCAAATCATTGATGCCCGTGTTCAGGTCATATCACAGAGTCTACTTTGACAAACAAAAAGCAATGATAATCATAACGCTGTGGTGCTGGGGTTGTGTTGGGAATATTTATGCACGTATGAGAGCTGTAGGGGTTACATTACCGGTAATGTACGATTTGTTACATTACCCGTTCTGGGTTGAGCTCCTCAGCCAGTCTTTTTGCCTCGTTAATGGCCTCGTCCAGTTGGGCTTGTGGGTCCTTCTCTGGGTTGAGCTCCTCAGCCAGTCTTTTTGCCTCGTTAATGGCCTCGTCCAGTTGGGCTTGTGGGTCCTTCTCTTGGTTGAGCTCCTCAGCAAGGCGTTCTGCCTTTTTAATAGCCTCATCCAGTTGGGCTTGTGGGTCCTTCTCTGGGTTGAGCTCCTCAGCCAGTCTTTTTGCCTCTTTAATGGCCTCGTCCAGTTGGGCTTGTGGGTCCTTCTCTTGGTTGAGCTCCTCAGCAAGGCGTTCTGCCTTTTTAATAGCCTCATCCAGTTGGTCTTGGGGGTCCTCAGAGGCCATACCATCTCAAAAGAAACATAAAGAGAGAACTTCCAATCCTAACACATTCCTTCACATAGTAACCTCCCCCGTCTATGAGAAAAGCTGCATGTCATTGATAGCGTGTGTGTTTTACTATGTCCTGCACGTCACTAAAGGTCTTCATCCTCCTCCACACAGACTGACTGATCTACAAATCACTTTGCATAACAAATACATATATATTATTGCTTGCAGATCAGTCAGTCTGTCACCCTTTACCAACAATGCACTATTAGTCTGTCACTTCCCTGTTCATGTTGTTCTATGGCATGTGTGCAATTTCAGTCCTTAAAGGCTACAGTGTCTACAGGTTTTGATCAATTTAGATCATTGACTAGTTAGGACCTCCTCTCACCTGATTGTCTGTCTTAACAGGATTTCATCAACTCCTTTACGTCCCTCCTAGGGTCCCTCTCTCCTTCTTCCAAGGAGAAGTCACAAGATGAATACAGATTAAGTGGCAATGTGTATTTCTTTGAAGATGCAAAGAGGAAAAAGGGGAATATATAGCCTAATGTATAGGTGGTTAAAATAATAAGTGAGAATGATATCCAGATATACGCAAGTAATGCAACAAAAATATCAACACATTCTATGTTGTGTATGCAACTTTCTTTTTTCACCTTAGTTACGTAACCTTCCTTACTGGTTTAACACGTTTTTTAAAGCAAACATTTTAACAAACACAAAGCAAATGTGTATGCATATTTCTGAAAACAAGGGATGAACTGGCGACCTACCTGTTATCTGTCCAGGGTCCAGACATCTGGTGTGAGCGAAAAATGTATAAATAACAAGTGTCACATGACCGGATGAGGTAACTATTCTTGTTCTTCTTGTAACTTTCCGGTAGGCTAGAAGCTTTCCGGTGTTATGCCGGTCGTCACAGGTCGACGCAGGTATTGCACTTGATTTATCGTTCTCATAACCGTAGGTGCAGCCAAGTGGAAATACGAAAGCTTTCTAGCTATTAAGCACTGACGGTAATTTTAACACAAGAAAGTTTATAGTGAAAAGGTACTTACACTCAGAGCCATGTATTTACACTCAGCCACCCTAGCCTTATTACGGGTTAACGTTTTGGTAATTTTGGTTGACCAACAAAATGTAAGACTACAATGACTGCATACGTTTCCCCAAATGTTCTACGAAAAAAAAAAGTTTTGGTATTGATGGACAATGGCAAGGCTGCCATTGCATTTTCAGTTACATTCTAGTCAATAAAAATGGTTTACACGTTTGTTTTTTAAGAAATACATGGAACTACAACCGAATGAAACACCATTAGCCATCATGCATTGCTTACATTCATTCTATACTGAAAAGTCTGTTCAGAAAAATCGAAAACAGTACATATAGGCATACAACCACCATGTTTTAATAGGGATTAAAAAAATACAAAATATCTATATATTCATAACGTTAAATAAATAAATACAGGCGATCGCGTCTTTGGTTGTTGCAAAGGCTGGTTTGTCGCCTACTGGTTAAATTCATATCTTTTCGCACAAATTAAGTAGCACATAAATTCGTGTATTTCCAACGAATTGAACCACACAAAAACGCACGAAATCTGCTGAAATACATTTTGTACATATATGCGCGAATTGAATGTGAGGCTGGGCTGGTGCAGTACATGTTGAGTGCCCTTTCTCTATAAGCATGCTGTTGTTAATTTGTTTACAGAGAAATAGCATTGAATTTGGTGAAAAAAACATTTTTTCCAACAGTTTGCTAAGAGCTGGAAGCAAGCTTATAAATATGCTGTTGGAACCAGTAAAAGCCGCTTTACAACTCTTGGGTAGCGGAATTACTTTGGCTTCCTTCCAGGCCTGAGGCGAAATACTTTCCTCTAGGCTCAGATTAAAGATATGACAAATAGGAGTGGCTATAGAGTCAGCTACCATCCTCACCAGTTTTCCATCTATGTTGTCAATGCCAGGAGGTTTGTCATTATTGATCGATAACAATACATTTTCCACCTCTCCCACACTAACTTTACAAAGTTTAAAGTTACAATGCTTTTCTATCGTTATTAGTTTTTTTTTTAATGCATGAATACGATGGCTCACTGTTCGTTGTTGGCATTTCCTGCCTAAGTTTTCTCACTTTGCCAATGAAGAAACCGTTAAAAGAATTGGCAAAATCATATAGTTTTGTGATGAATAAGCCATCTGATTCGATGAAATATGGAGTTGAATTTGTCTTTCTGGAAGCGAAAGAAACGCACACCAATTTAGGCGAGGTGCTGGCTAGCGGAGTGGAACACTTAAAACAATTAAAAGAGCCGCACAATCTAGGAGCTCAGATGCAAAAATATATATACGTTTCGACAGACAAGCTGTCTTCATCAGGGTATAATGACAAACACTGCGGGATGACTAATTTAAATAGTGCCAAAAGACACACACAGGCAGTGTTGCCAACTCCTCAGTAAGGAAAGTAGCTTTTTTTTTTTTTTTTTCAAAAAAAATACATTTGGCAGATTCATTTTTATTTATTTTTTATTTTTATTTATTTTATTTTTTAAATTCAAAATACAGATCAACAATTTACATTCTTACATAAGAACATTACATTAAAACAGAACGCAGGTATTAATGAGAAAATACTGGAACAAACAAAAAATATGTAAAAAAATAAACAATTCTAGTGCAATTGTAATCACTCTGAAAAATCTTATTGTAATGATTTAGGAAGATGTTATTCTTGTTGTTTACTAGAGTTCATGTTTTAATAAAATAGTTAAATTCAATCAAAAGTGTAATTTTGGTATATAATTTTTGTTTGTGTATGAAGTATTTGGCAACAAGAATAAAAACATTCACAATCATTTATTTCAGTGGTCTTGTTATCATTGCAATAGTTGAAAATAAAGAAGAGCCGCACACTAGGAGCTCAGATGCAAAAATGTAATGTCCAACGTTTCGACAGCCAAGCTGTCTTCATCAGGGTGTAATCAGACACTGCGGTATGACTCGTTTATATAGTGTCAAAAGACACAGGTGTCTGTAATCATGGCCAAGTAATCATGGCCAATCATGGCCTAATATCATTGGTTAATTATCAAATATTAAAATGGCATACAAAGAACAGCATTCAAAAAAACGAATGGATAGCATACAATCATAGATTCATTTTAGACTACACAAGCTTACAAACAATTACAATAGCAAAGTCACAATAATCACAAGAATGGCTCCAGATCAAAGTCTACGTTGAGACCGAAGGGAGCAAGGGTCTTTAAATTAAAGATCCAGGCAGCCTAAATTAAAGATCCAGGCAGCCTCTCGTTTTAACAATATATTATCAAGGTCAACCCCTCTCCAAGGGAGGGTGACATGTTCGATGCCAATATAACGCAAAGACGAAATCGAGTGGTTTGCTTCCAAAAAGTGGGCCGCAACTGGGTAAGTCAAGTTTTGCTACGATGCTCTGAGATACGTACTTTTAATTGGCGCTTTGTTTTACACGTGATAACACCTTTGATTGGGATCTGTTTCCCTGTTTGTGGGTGTTTGAAGGATCTACATTTATAAGTGCCATTGCATTGAGCACAGGCATTACACTTGTAATTTCCATCCATCATTGCAATAGTAACATATTATATCTTTCATGTCAAAAACATAGGTCGTGTTCATAATGGTAAATAACTATTTGGAAGGTTTTCCCAAAATGGACACAAATTTACATTCAAAGAACAAATGACACAGATTCTCACCTTCTTTTCCACAGAAAATGCAGATATCATCAATAGCCACAAATTTGGACATCATAGAATTACATGGATTTAACTTATGTCAAATTTTGAAGTGCACTTCCTTAACTTTGTTTGGTATACAATATTTGTAAGGCCTTAACCATGCATTTTTCCAGACAATGTCAGGAATAAGCATGTTCTGGAAAACTCTCCTCTGGTGTAAGTTGGTTTTGTGAATGAAGAATTTGTCTTATATATTTATTACAACAAGATCTCAAGTAAGCCCACACCTTCCAATCTGAGTTCTGGATCAACTTTGTGATCATTACCAAAACTAAGATGAGTTTTCATTAGTGTAGTTAGACCACTGAACAGCTTTGATCACATAAACTATCTGAAAGGTATTGGAAACTCTTTCAATGTTATAAATTGTTCATATGTGAGAATATTACCCTTGTTGTCGAAAACATCAAGAACAAAGTCAATATTCCTCATGCCAGCTGGGGTAGAACAATGACTTATTCCTTACAGTTATGTCTGAATTAGTCCACAAAAGAGCTATATGTGGGGAAAAATTGTGCAGGAAACATATTTTCCAGGCCATTTAAAGCTTGTTGGTGAAACCTAGCCAATTTAGCAGGTAAGGAAAGTAGCTATTGGCTGTCCTAAAAGTCGCTAAATGACGTCATCGCCTTATTCGCATAAGTGGCAATGTGCATGTAATTGTGATGGACGCTGTAGGAGAGAAGAATAATGTCGTGGGAGAGACAAAAAGTGAGTAAAAAAACACCCTAAATATGTTTAGAACTACAAATGAACTTTGTTCTGTCCTGTCTTTTTTGGGGTCACTATTCCAACCCTCTTATCTGGGCTTGGGACCGGCAAAAGTTACCCAAAATAGACACTGGCGGACTTACTTAGTTTATTTAGTTTAGATTTCTTATTTGGTTTGGTTTTTAACCTCATGGTCCACGTAGGAGCATATAACAAGTCACTATGGTAAAAGATGAACATTCTTAACCATACATTTTTTTTACGTATACAATCTAAATGGACCAAAAAGAGACAATAGAAAAAACTGTCAATGGCAATGTGAGAACTATGGTAACTAGTCTGGCCCTAATTCAGGTTAATAGTTTTTCTTAAATGTAAGTCAGGGCGGGATCAGCCAGCGGCGGCTTCCCGCATGCATGATTCATTTGCAGTCTGGACACGGAGAGGTGAACATCTCCTGCTCTGACTGCAGCGCGAGGACTGGGCCGCCTGTAAAGTGCTTTGGAACGGGGGTGCAACACCCGCTGCTCGTTGAGAAGAGTGCTTTCACACCAGTCTCCAATAACACCGGAAAAAGTCGCTAGATTTGTCGTTAGTCGCTTTTTAGAAAATTTGTCGCTTGAGGGGTCTGAATACTCGCTAAATATAGCGACAGTCGCTAAATTGGCAACACTGCACACAGGTGCCTGTAATCATGGCCGGGTGCGGCCTGATTTCATTGGTTATTTATCATATTAAAATAGCATACAAAAAAACAAATGGATAGCGTACGATCATAGATGCAATTTGGCGGGTGGGTATAATTTGTGGAACGTTCCAACAGGAATCCGTTCCAAAAACTTCGTAAATATCAAGGTTGCCAACAAACAATGCATAAAAAGTCGTATAACGGTAGAATGCGATACCGGGTCGAGAGTGAGCTATGTAATTACGTTTTTCACTCACCACGTTTATTCGGAAAAATGTCCCTCTTCGTTCCGGTAGCCTCCACCATTCCTCGTTAGTTGGTTTAGTTATTATTTCCGGTGTTCCTGCATTCGCCGGTGAACTCTGTTGCTTCTCAATTAGGGAATCGCTATGGTTGTAATGTAACTAATGACCGCCAGCCCCAGTATTTTATTAGTTAGGTGGCTTGTACACAATTGTTACCGATGATACGGTGTACACCAGCCTACTCGTACTACAGAAACATAACTTGGCAAAATACAATGTTTCTCTGTGTTAATCCTGTTTCCCAAATATATCAGCTAACTTGTCTGTCGATGTTGAGTTCAACTTGCCTAGTTAAATAAATTAGAACATTTTAAAATATATCCTTTGACCTATTTCAGGTAACCTAAAGATGCTTGATTCAATACAGCTGCTTTTGAAGAACTTTCCAGTCGTTTTTACTTTAGATTCCGACTTTTGAACGTCTGTTTATTGGACATATATATTAGTGTCAAAAGAGCGACGTATGTGAAGCATCCCATTTGTTTTAAGGTTATAGTGTGATGTAGTTCCTCTTGCTGTCCACTAGGTGTCAGCACAGTTTCAAAAATGTCACACCAGGTTCACATGTTTTCATGTTGTGAAGACTACATGTGTAGCCCTTACAGTGAAATGCTGACTTACAAGCCCTTAACCAACAATTTATTTTAAAGAAAAATGTGGTATGTAAAATAAAAGTAACAAATAATGAAAGAGCAGCCATAAAATAAAAATAGCGAGGCTATATACATGGGGTACCGGTTAGTCGAGGTAATTGAGGTGTTCCTTTCAAGTCCAGTGGTGTAAATTACTTAACAAAAATGTATTTAAAGTACTCCACTACATTCCATTTTTATCTAGGTTATTTTGTATCTGTACTTTTAAAATTTCTGTTTCTTTACAACTTTTAATTTTACTATACTACATTTCAAAAGAAAATAATGTATTTGTTACTCGATACAGTTTCCCTGGCACCCAAAAGTACTTGTTGCGTTCCGAATGCTAAGCCGGACAGGAAAATGGTCAATTCACACACTTATCAAGAGAACGTCCCTGGTCATCCCTACTGCCTCTGATCTAGCGGACTCACTAAACACATGCGTCGTTTGTAAATGATGTCTGAGTGTTGGAGTGTTCCCCTGGTTATTTCTTAAATAAAATAACAAGAGACTCGTGCCGTCTGGTTTGCTTAATATATGGAAGGTCAAATCATTTATACTTTTACCACTGATACTTAAGTATATTTTAGCAGTGACGTTTACTTAGTATTTTACTGGGTGACTTTTACTTGAGACTTTCTCTATTAACATTTCTTTACTTTTACTCAAGTATGACAATTGGGTACTTTTTCAACCACTGTTCCAGACCTTTAGCACCCAAGACCCAACATTCACTTTTTGGCTTGAAGTAGGAGTGCTGAACTAGGATCTGTTTAGCATTTCTGAGTAGAATGAATAACATTACTTTGGTGGGGGGGACTGATTCCAGTTCAGCATTCTTAGCCTGCAACATTTCATAAATGCTTAGAGGAGTACTGTTGTACGATCAGCTTTGCCTAGCTCATTCTGAATCGGGTGGGTTGGTCGTAGATCAGCACTCCTACTCAACACCAGTTGCTGTAACCTAATATTTTATAATCCAATTTCCCTTGCGGTCTAATGTCCTTCCGGAACCCCACCTCAGCATTGTTCTGTCACGGCAACAAAAGCAAGTTGGCATGCTCTTGCAAGGATCTTAACTCACAACCTCTCCTTTGGGAATTCACCACCATAACTACTACAACTATTTCTAAACGATCTTAACATGTGGTTTTCTTCAGGGGGGCCAAGATTAGGAACACCTTTTGAATGGTCTACAAAGCATGCCACCAGGTAAAAGTTGTCTCTTGCATAGAATGGTTGTGTTGTTACTCCACGGCATAATGTTATCACAACTCCATTGAAAGGACACTCTATACAAGTTGTCACCTAATTCTTGCTATTTGATGGGAACTAGCCCCTGTCCCCCTACACACCTCCAAGTTAGCTTGTTTCTCCTCTGGGATTTGAACTGTCAAACTCTGGTTTGGGGAGGAAGCACTATTCTAGCGGACAGACACAGTCAAGATGTTGAGGGGTACTTGAAAATGCACACATTAAAGACAACATTTTAGAGGTTGGGGAATGGTGTGCTGGCTTGTACTTCTTGAATCTATCAACCGTTCCTCAATCTTCTGACGATTACAAGCATAGATTATGAATCTTCAAAACCTACACTATAGGATGGATGTGTTTAGGAATGGGGGATGAAATTCGAAAGGGACGTGTTTCCAAATTCCAGCAAATAGACCCTAGAAATGTTATACCATCTTATTATTGTACCTTTTCCCTTCATTTGCCTACTACTGTCATAACATGTGGGTTTTTTCATGGGGACCAGGTATCAAAATGCCTTTGAATGGTCTACAAAGCATGCCCCCAGGTAAAAGTAGCAATTTGCAGAGAAGGCTTGTATATCAAATCCAAATGATAGTTTGTTACTCCATGACATAATCTGATATCACAACACTATTGAAATGACATACTTTACAATGTGACTGGAGTCTTTGACCATTTTTTCCCCCCTTCCTCTGACACCGCCTAGTATATACAGTAGATCCTGGATGGCAGGAAGCTTCTACCCAGTGATGTACTCGGCCATACTCAATCAAATTTTATTCATAAAGCCCTTTCAACATCAGCCGATGTCACAAAGTGCTATACAGAAACCCAGCCTAAAACCCCAAAACGGCAAGCAATGCAGAAGCACGGTGGCTAGGAAACTCTAGAAAGGCAGGAACCTAGGAAGAAACCTAGAGGAACCAAGCTCTGAGGAGTATCCAGTCCTCTTCTGGCTGTGCCGGGTGGAGATTATAACAGTACATGGGCAAATGTTCATAGATCACCAGCAGGCTCAAATAATAATAATAATAATAATAATCACAGTGGTTCAAGAGCGTGCAACAGGTCAGCATCTCAGGAGTAAATGTCAGGTCAGGGACAAGGTAGCACGCCCGCTGAACAGGTCAGGGTTCCGTAGCCGCAGGCAGAACAGTTGAAACTGGAGCAGCAGCATGACCAGGTGGACTGGGGACAGCAACGAGTGATCAGGCCAGGTAGTCCTGAGGTGTGGTCCCAGGGCTCAAGTCCTCCGGGATAGAAGGGAGAGAGTGAATTAGATGGAGCATACTTAAATTCGCACGGGACACCGGATAAGACAGGATGAATACTCCAGGTATAACTGACTGACCCTAACCCCCCCCCCTACACAAACTATTGCAACGTAAATACTGGGGGCTGAGACAGGAGTGGTCGGGAGACACTGTGTCTGAAGATGCGCCTTACGGTCGGATGCCGAGCAGTTTCCATACCAGGAGGTGATGCAACCGGTCAGGATGCTCTTGATGGTGCAGCGGTATAACTGAGGATCTGGAGACCCATGTTTTCAGTTTCCTGAGAGGAAAAATGTGTTATCATGCCCTCTTCACAACTGTTGGTGTGTTTTGATTATGATAGTTTGTTGGGGATGTGGACTCCAAGGAACTTGAAACTCTCAACTTCTCCACTTCAGGCCTGTCCATGTTAATGGGGTCCTGTTCTGCCCTCCTTTTCCTGTAGTCCACGATCAGCTCCTTTTGTCTTGCTCACGTTGAGGAAGGGGTTGTTGTCCTTGCAGCACACTGCCAGGTCTCTTACCTCCTCCCTATAGGCTGTCTCATCGTTGTCGGTGTTGTGTCATCAGCACACTTAATGATGGTGTTGGAGTTGTGCTTTGCCATGCAGTCGTAGGTGAACGGGGAGTACCGAGGGGTGCGTGCTTAGTCCCCTCGAGTGGCCCTAGTGTTGACGATCAGCGTGGCAGATGTGTTGTTGCCTACCCTTACCAACTGGGGGCTGCCCGTCAGGAAGTCCAGGATCCAGCAGCAGGGAGAGGTGTTTAGTACCAGGGTCCTTTGCTTAGTGATCAGCTTTGTTGGCACTATGGTGTTGAATGCTGAGCTGTAGTCAATGAACAGCATTCTCAGAGGTGATCCTTTTGTCCAGGTGTGAGAGGGTAGTGTGGAGTGCAATAGAGATTGCATCATCTGTGGATCTGTTGGGGTAGTATGCCAATTGGAGTGGTTCTAGGGTTTCCGGCGTGATTGCTTGATGTGAGCCATTACCAGCCTTTCAAAGGACTTCATGGCTACCAATGTGAGTGCTACGGGGCGCTAATCATTAAGGCAGGTGACCTTTGCTTTCCTGGGCACAGGGACTATGGTGATCTGTTTGAAACATGTAGGTATTACAGACTCGGTCAGGGAGAGGTTGAAAATGGCAGTGAATACACTTGCCTGGTAATCAGTCTGGCCCCGTGGCTTTGGGGATGTTTACCTGTGTAAATGTCTTGCGCACATCGGCTGTGGAGAGGGTGATCCCACATTCGTCCTGAACAGCTGGTGCTCTCGTGCATGCTTCAGTGTTGCTTTGCTCGAAGCGAGCATAAAAGGCTTCTAGCTCATCTGGTAGGCTCTCGTCACTGGGCAGCTCGTGGCTGGGTATCCCTTTGTAGTCATGAATATTTTCCAAGCATCAGGGCTGGTGTAGTAGGATTTAATCTTAGTCCTGTATTGACGCTTCAGGACAAGTCTCTGAATTTCCTTGAGGTGGCCAGCCAGAACCCTGACTTGAACCCAATCGAACATCTCTGGAGAGACCTGAAAATAGCTGTGCAGCAGCGCTCTCCATCGAATTTGACAGAGCTTGAGAGGATCTACAGAGAAGAATGGGAATAACTCCCCAAATACAGATGTGGCAAGCTTGTAGCATCAGACCCAAGGCTGTAATCACTGCCAAAGGTATTTCAACAAAGTACTGAGTAAAGGGTCTGAATGATACCCATGTAAATTTAATCAAATTTTGATTTAATAAATTGGAAATCATTTCTAAATGTCACGCCCTGGTCTGGTTCACCTTTCTTGTGATTGCCTCCAGGTGTCGCTTATTATCCCTAGTGTATATATCCCTATCTCTCTGTGCCAGTTCGTCTTGTATGCTTTTCAAGGCAACCAGTGTTTTCCCTTACTCCTGCTTCTATTCTAATTTTCTAGTCCTCACGCTTTTTTTTTTACCCTTGCCTGTTTTCTGGACTCCGTACCTGCCTGCCTGACCTCGAGCCTGCCTGCCGCTCTGTACCTCCTGGACTCTGAACTGGTTGACATTTTGCCTTTCCGCGACCATTCTCTTGCCTAGCCCTTTTGGATTGTTTAATAAATATCAAGACTCTAACCATCTGCCTCCCGCGTCTGCATCTGGGTCTCGCCTTGTGCTCTTATACTAAACCTGCTTTTGCTTTGACATTGTTCGCTATTGTGTGTAGATTGATGAGAGAGAACCAATGCAATCAATTGTAGAAGGCTGTAACGTAACAAAATGTCAAACAAGTCAAGGGGTCTGAATACTTTCTGACGCACAGTAAATATTGATAAGTCACCTTGTACCAAATTTTTTAAACCTTATAGTTAAATTCAGAAATGGTAGGTTGAGACTAATACAGTTAGTACAGTCTTCCAATACATTAGATTAATCAGGAGTCAATATCTTTATACCATTATGGTAATTAAGGCCTTTTAATGCCACTGATGGTAAACACCAACTTTGTGTCCAAAATTCCTTTTTCATCAATATAATGGTTAATGTTCTCTGTAGAAGTTGCAGAAAGGTACAGTAGGTATTTTCCTATGTCGGCTTCCTGCCAATTGTCACTCAAACACAATCATAAGAATAGGTAGTTTTTTAAATTCCAAATTATGAACCTGGAGGTAAATTTCAGTCAAACTGAAAACGAAAAAAAAAAAAGGTTCACTGAAATCCACTACCATTCGCTTATGCCAGCTCAACCATAACCCATCTATACAGTTCAGTATTGCAATATTATGCCATTATTGGGGTACTGTTACTTTAATTACTATATTTAAAAAATACCTACAAAGGTTAAGTATATAATTTACAAAGTACGGAGTAAAAATTGTTTTAAAAAATCCAACATGCCTTTGATATTTTTTCAATTTTTCTGTTAACTTAACCTTTTCACACATTACCTTTTCCTTTTAATTTAAGGGAGATGTAGCAAAAGTACTGTAGGAAGTAATTTAATTGGTTGCAACAAAGGCACCTGTCTTTTTAATTTTTATTTTTACCTCATTTCTATCAGCATGTTAAATGCACAACCAGAGAGAAACAAATTCGAGACCACCTTTACTCCACACACAGAGAGACGAGTACAAAGCTCTCCCTCACCCTACACTTGGCAAATCTTACCATAATTATCAGGTATGAAGGTAAGACCCAGACCACGTCGAAGAAACAATAGTTTAATACTCAAACGGGGAAAGCAATAGTAACTTTAGTTGACTCTACCTACATGTACATACTACCTCAACTAACCGGTGCCCCCGCACATTCACTCTGTACTGGCACCCCCCTGTATATATTGTTATTTTTTTAAAGGTGCTCTTTAAAAGTAACAAGTAATTATCTCTTATTCTTAATCCAACTGCCCCCGCACATTCACTCTGTACTGGCACCCCCCTGTATATATTGTTATTTTTTTAAAGGTGCTCTTTAAAAGTAACAAGTAATTATCTCTTATTCTTAATCCAACTGCCCCCGCACATTCACTCTGTACTGGCACCCCCCTGTATATATTGTTATTTTTTTAAAGGTGCTCTTTAAAAGTAACAAGTAATTATCTCTTATTCTTAATCCAACTGCACAGTTGGTTAGGGGCTCGTAAGTAAGCATTTCACTGTAAGGTACCTGTTGCATGTGACTAATAAAATTTGATTTGACAGTACAAGGCAGGCAGGGGTCAGTAACCAGAGGTGTGGCAACGGTACCAGACGGCAGGCAGGCTCAGGTTCTGGGTAGGCAGAAGTCAGAAACAGGAGACAAAGAGCTGTGAAACATGGGTTTAACTCTGGACACATTAAAGGTGGGATGTATGCGAAGAGTACGGAGCAACTGAAGATGAACAGCAGAGGGCCGACTATTCTTGGAGATGGGAAATGGGCCAATAACCCTGGGGAAAGAGTTTGCGAGATCCACCCGGAGTGGCAGATCCCGGGTAGACAGCCATACCTTCTGCCCTAGCCGATACTGGGGAGCTGGGGTCCGATAGCGATCCCCTTGTCTTCGATACCTTGAGGCGGTATTGAGGAGGGCCAATCGGGCTCTCCTCCAGGTAAGACGGGCTCTCCTGCTCGGGGAAGAGCGGAGGCTGATACCCCAGGGAACACTCGAGCGGAGATGGGCCCATGGCAGAGCAGGGTAGGGTGTTGAGGGCGTACTCGACCCACACCAGCTGCTGGCTACAGGTGGTGGGATTGGAGACCAGGCAGCGCAGAGTAGTCTCCAGATCCTGGTTTGCTCGCACCAACTTGCCAGTGGACTGGTGGTGGAACCCAGAGGACAGGTTGGCTGACGATCCAATGAGGGCGCAGAATGCCTTCCAGACCCTGGATGAGAACTGAGGCCCCCGGTCGGAGACCAGGTCCAAGGGCAGTCCATGGATCCGGAAGACGTGCTACACCATGGGCTGGGCCGTCTCCTTGGCCAAGGGTAGTTATCACCCATCTCTGCTCTCCTGTGCCTGACTTCCCGGCAACCAGCCACTCACCCCATTACAGCAGTGGGGTCTTTGTTTACCAACAACCAAATTAATAATTAAAAGAAAATGACAACCTCCCTACAATCAAACATGGGGAGGTTAGGTTATAGGCTACTTAGGAGTTATAATGTAGTCAGTCAGCTACTTTGACATCCATGTAGGCTAATACTACAACAAAATGTTGCCAAGCTCAAACATATCAGGTAAAACAACAGTGCTATCGAACATTATTAATAGTCTATTAAAGTGGGGCCAGGATAATGTAGCAACAGTAAATGAGATAAAGCAACAGTGACTTGGGCTTGGCTGCTGGGCTGTATCACCTTATTTCCCATCACACAGTAATGACACAAGGAGCAGTGTATGATGTAGACCAGGCTACAAGTTCTCAGCTTTACATTGTCAGATTGTCTATCACTTTTTTACAATCTCACCTTTGTCCAGGATCTCTTTGGCCACCATTCTGGCATCACTGATGTTAACATGCATTGAGACAGTTGGGTCACTTAGTGCCTTCTCCCTCTGCATTAACTCTCTGGCCATCTAGGTAGTACATAAAGGACAGACAATGGGATAAATATGTCTACCATCTATAGGGCCATTGGGAAATATAAGATCGTGTGAAAGCAGGCCTCCAACTGCCTTGTCATCCTAACAATAATCATCTGATTCATTGTGATAATCTTACACTTTGGAAAACCTTTGTTGCTTGGCTGTAATCATGAAAACAAGGAAGCTCCACTGATTTGATGATATTACACCAACATTTAAATTTAGAGTTTTTTACATAGCAACCAAGTTCCATATTGACCTGGGTCATATTAATTCGTGGACACCATAGCACATCGGTTAGCAACAGAAAAAAATGGTTTCTTCTTGAACACATGGGTCCCTTCCCGTTTCCGACCATTTTCTTAGGCGTGCACATGACAGGTGTGAAATGTATACTCATTTGTTATGCTAATCTAATCCTTTCAATGGAATGACTTTGGCTAAACTCTCAAAGATCTCTTCATGTAAACATTGGGTGCATTTGCTTTTGACCCACTTTTGGGTGGGCTACCTTTAAGGGTTACGCACAGATTTCTAAGTAACAGATTTGCCTACTGAATTATCCTGGGAACTATTTAGCATATGACCTCACCAGCAGCACATCAACTCCACCATTGTAGCCGTCTCTTTGCTTGGTGTGCGGTATTGTTGTCGCCTGCCAGGGAACATTGCTGAAAACAGATTCTGTCCCAGTTCTGCGGGTTCGTTCCTCAAACCAGTATCTGTTTGGGGAGGGACACATTAATTGTTTGTACATAGGCCATGACATTCTCTCCTCACTGTTAAACTTCCAACAATATTCGTACACCTGCATAACACATGAATGGCTGCTCATGATTGAAAACAGCATGCCTGAACATAAATCAATAATGCTTTATAATTCTCTTCATAGCATACAACATTCATAACATGAACACAGGCTAATTAAGTCAATATGTAACCGGACCATAAATGTAAAAGTCTCAACTTTGACAGGTCAACTTAACTTGTATGCCAGATATTGGAAAAATGGTCAAACAATATTTTTGCCTGACCATACAATAGATGTACTCAGTGGTGGAAAAGTACTGGGGTGGAGAAATCAGAATTAGCTAAGTAACAGATAATTAAGATGTCTCATCTGCAGAACATGCTTATATAATTGAACTGTTGAACTCGTCATTAGAATATCTCCTTTCCGAATGGTGTTGGCAGTTGCACTGCCTCCATCATATGGGCCTCAGTCACCTGGGGCCCAGAGAGGGGAGAAGTCAGGCTTGTCTCACATGTCCCCGTTGCTATGCAGAATATCAGCAAGGAATATGGCAAAGGAGGTAAGAAGGAAACATTGCTTTCATATGTGAACTGTCTTTATTGCATCCTTCACTCATGCTGCCATACATACCCTCGTAAAACTGACCATCCTACCGATCCTCGACTTTGGCGATGTCATCTATAAAATAGCCTCCAACACTCTACTCAGCAAACTGGATGCAGTCTATCACAGTGCCGTCCGTTTTATCATCAAAGCCCCATATACTACCCACCACTGCGACCTGTACACCCTCGTTGGCTGGCCCTCGCTTCATACTCGTCGCCAAACCCACTGGCTCCAGGTCATCTACAAGTCTCTGCTAGGTAAAGCCCCGCCTTATCTCAGTTCACTGGTCACCATAGCAGCACCCACCCGTAGCACACGCTCCAGCAGGTATATCTCACTGGTCACTCCCAAAGCCAATTATTCCTTTGGCCACCTTTCCTTCCAGTTCTCTGCTGCCAATGACTGGAACGAACTGCAAAAATCACTGAAGCTGGAGACTCATCTCCCTCACTAGCTTTAAGCACCAGCTGTCACTGCACCTGTACATAGCCCATCTGTAAATAGCCCATCCAACTACCTCATCCCATACTGTATTTATTTATTTATCTTGCTCCTTTGCACCCCAGTATCTCTACTTGCACATTCATCTTCTGCACATCTACCATTCCAGTGTTTAATTGCTATATTGTAATTACTTCACCAGCATGGCATATTTATTGCCTTACCTCCCTTATCCTACCTCATTTGTACATGCTGTATATAGACTTTTTCTACTGTATTATACTGCTTTGCTTTATCTTGGCCAGGTCGCAGTTGCAAATGAGAACTTGTTCTCAACTAGCCTACCTGGTTAAATAAAAGGTGAAAAAAAATAATAATAATTTTGCAAACCATGTAAAGGGATGGACTAAGTAACGGGGAACCAATCACGTGTCTCCACAGTGTGTGAGTCAGTCACCTCCTCCTAGGGGGAGATTGTTTTCTCTCCCCTAGTTCAAGGTGTGAACTAAGTAACAGAACAAAACAAGTTATTGGTATTTGGGGCCTAAGGTCTGGCACAGGATGTGTGGGGTTAGTGTTTGGAACCATTGTACGTCATCTGAGGTTGCACCTATCCTGACCTATGCTGAGATTGCTTCTGGGTTATTATATAACTCCACTCAGTTGGTTCTCACGATATCCACCTTGTGGGTATGGCGACAAGCTCCCTTGTCTAAGTTATTTGAATAAAGATTTACACTACCGTTCAAAAGTTTGGGGTGACTTAGAAAAGTGCTTGTTTTTTAAAGAAAGTGTTTTTTGTCCATTAAAATAACATCAAATTGATCAGAAACACAGTGTAGACATTGCTAATGTTATAAATTACTTTTGTTGCTGGAAACATCAGATTTATTATGGAATATCTACGTAGGCGTAAATAGTGTCATTATCAGCAACCATCACGACCTGTGTTCCAATGGCACGTTGTGTTAGCTAATCCAAGTTTATCATTTTAAAAGGGTAATTGATCATTAGAAAACCCTTTTGGAATTATGTTAGCACATCTGAAAACTGTTGTCCTGATTTAAAGAAGGAATAAAACTGGCCTTCTTTAGACTAGTTGAGTATCAACTATAACTCAGACTTGTGATAAGTGTGTCTCTCCTCATTTGATAGCAGTTAGAATTTCCACCACAGTATCCAATTGTCATATTTGAGTAAAAGTAAAAGATACCGTCATAGAAAATGACTTAAGTAAAAGTGAAAGTCACCCAGTAAAATACTACTTGTCTAAAAGTGTTTGGTTTTAAATATACTTAAGTATCAAAGGCAAATTTTATTGGTAAAATATACTTAAAAACAAACGTGAAAGTTCAAGGATAAATCATTGCGATTTCCTTATGTAGGCAAACCAGAAGGCAAGATTTTCTAGTTTTTTAAAATTTACAGAGCAAGAAACACACGCCAACACTCGGACATAATTTACAAACTAAGCATGTGTGTAGTGAGTCCGCCTGATCAGAGGCAGTATGTTTTTGATAAGTGCCTGAGAATGGGACCATTTTTCTGTCCTGCTAAGCATTCAAAATGTAACGAGTAGTTTCGGTGTCAGGGAAAATGTATGGAGTAAAAACGACATATCTTTAGGAATGTATTAAAGTAAAAGTGGTCCCAAAAAATATATAGTAATGTAAAGTACAGATACCCCAAAAAACTACTTAAGTATTTTTACACCACTGGATGTACCCCACACCTGATGTGCTTCACCAGGTTCTCGCTCATATGGCTCTCCGCGTTAGGGGAACCAGTAGGGTCCAGGACAATGGCAGAGTGGGTCCTGCGATTGACCTACTAAACACAAGCGGTAATTTCAAGTCAGTTTATCAAAATGGCCTCAAACATAACATATTCAAGAATAGTACTGTCTAATCTCTCACTAAAATGGTCATTCTTGTGGACCTTACCAAGAGTATCCAGTGGTAGTTTCCCACATTGCAAACTCCAATCAAGCAACTGTGCTGCTCCAGACTGGTCTACAGGAAGTGAAGGTACATTTATACGGTGTGGCAGGACATCTTTTGTCAGGCAGGTGCCAGCTCTCCCTACATTGACCCCTCCAGCCTCTTATTTAGAAACATGACACAAAAGCAACTCTGCGGACATGCCTTTACCTTTGACAAGGTGTTCTTGCGCATCGCCACCTTATCCCCATGCAGGATCATCCCTGCCACAAAGTGATCCACAATAAAAACATCCCCCCCTCCACTTGAAGGTCAATCCTCTTCAGTTGGAGGTAGAAGTCAATTACCTAAAGCAGAATGGCATATGGTTGGTCAAAGTTGACATGATGCCCAGGCAATACAGTCAGCCCAAGCAACAACTCTAATTGTACTTTATACCAACTGCACGCATGGAAATTTCATACAATTCAACCATAACATGTGGGGGACCTTAACATACCTCCCCGCTTAGCCAGTCATTGGGCTTCAACGTAAGGAAGTCATGGAGGTGCAGGATGGCAACGGATCCTTCCAACAAAATTCTTGCGGTTGCCCTGTCCACTCCATCCGACGACATTGCCCACAGTTGCTTCACATATACAAACAGATTTTGGGCCTAAAAAAAACTGCCTGACTGTACAGATGTGATCAACATGCAGTAGGAAAACATGTAGAATGTAACCAAAACAGTCACATTCCACTTACTCTATTCTCCAATTCTTCATCCCTGCTGGGGTGTTTGTCAGACAGAGACAGGTCACCCTATTGAATAAATGGTGACAGTTCAGGACAGATCAGCATTTTGTGTTCACGGATATAAATAAAACTCATTGGGGACCACATGGCTTAGTAAAATGGTTATCATTTTAACATACCCAAATAAGACATGTAACTAAATAAGACATGTAACTAAATAACAACACAAAAGACCGACCTGTTGATGAAAGGTTGATTGTTCTTCCTGGTATTTGGCGCCCGTCTGGACATGCTCCTTGGTGGCACACTTATGGCCAGAGCGTTTTGCGGCCAGATGCCTTGTCCTCAGCTTTATTGGCATAGGACTGTCCACACTTCCGCCAATGGCCAGTACAGCTGCCAGTCGGTGGACACACCTCTGGGCCTGTCAGAAGCAGAGCAGGAGCACGTCTCCGTTGGCAACAGAGTAACGACATGCTGCTTGTCCGAGAAGCCCTGGTAGAGGAACAATTTGGTGCTTGGAAGCAGGAGGATTCGTCACTTTTGCCACAATCATCCTGACCAAGGCCTCAGCTCCAGTTACTGCCATGACAACCTCTTCTTGTGCCACACAGGACTGGATGCCTTCAGCAAAAGACACCATGTCTCCCTCTGACATGTAGTAGGGGAAACTGGTGGTGGGCATTTGCCTGGAAAATTGCTCATGGCACTCAGGGGTCAGGTGGAAATTCCCTAGGTTACAGTAGCCCCGCAGCACTTCCCTCGAGGCATTGGTTTGGAGTTGGTAGAGTAGATAAACCAATTTATCTACTCTGACCTTCTTCCATCCAACCAATGTATCTACTCTGACCTTCTTCCATCCTGCCAATGCCTTGAGGACAGCATTGAAGCGCTGAGCAGTTGTTGGTAATTCCATCTGACTGGATGCCCAAGCTGTTGAGCACATATTGTGCGCTCTTGTCCATGGTGTCAGAGTGACGGATGGAAATAAGCCATGAAATCAGGGCTCCATTGAAGGCACACACTCTCCAGTGTTCATTTGTAGTCACTCCTTGATTTCGTGGCCAAGAGCTCTTTGATGGCCTGCTGGTAATCGGCCACAGCTTCGGCACCCTCTGACCCCACCTTGCGCTTCACATTGTTGGAGATGTGGCTCCAGAAATTGATAGTCCTGGCTTGCGGCAGCACAGACTGGATTGCTCCCTCAAAAGCCGCTTCCCGGGTCTGTGCAGAAGATTGCTGTTGATAGTTGGGGAAGGAATGAAAGGATGGTGCGAAAGAACTGTTTGTGATTTTCCATGTGCCGGGTGGTGTGAATGAGGAATGCAAGGGGAAGGACAGGTGCCTCTTGAAACGCAACATGACGGAAAACAAGGGGTGAAACATAAATTGCTGAGTGTCAAACGTGGTGTCATAGTGAAAAATGTGCGCCCCTTGGTGTTTGCTTTTAATAACTGCCTTGGCCTCTTCAACCATTTCTGGTGCTGCCACCACCAGAAGGGCTGCAGGTCAAGTCTCCATATGGGTGACAAATCCGGGGAGAATGTCACCCATCATGTGTTGCCACCAACTCGTCCCGGTCCAAAACAATGACTTCACTTGCTCGACGAATTGTGTTCTTCACCTGTGCCAAGTTGCGAGGTTGGTAAACTGGCATGAATGAAGCATTTGGGGGTGGTGGTGGGTTATTGGTCATGTCTGAGTATACTTTGCCAGGTGTTTCAGTCTTTCGCCGGGACATTTCATCTATAATTTGAGGTAGCCGATCGGATGAAATCCCTTGCTTGCTGCTGTTGGCTGTTGCCGTGGGAGACATTGGAGTGTGCCTCCTCACCAAAATAGTGAATTGGCACAGGAGTATCAGGCTGGTGAAGCAACTCATACTCCCTTTTTGGAGCCCCGGTGCTTCCTTCCCTGCATAGTACCGCACCCTTAGTTTTGGTGAACGGCGAGGAAGGCTGTGGGATCCCTTCTGAATCCATCTTTTTTGGTCCGCCTTCCAGTGCTCACATGACAAGGAACTACCTGCAAACAGAAAAATGTCTCCAGGCTTTGGGTGGAAGGTGGGATACCTTAGCGGGATCAACCGTTTCAATCATTTCAGCTGCTTGTGCTGGTGTTAAAGGCAGCTGCCGCGTGGTGTATACTTGCTGGGGTAGTGATTGGGGGACCTGGGGTTTGTGATGGGGCAATCTGGGAGACGGGTTGTGCATTGGCCATCCTTCCCTTACTCCACACGTCGTAGAGTTGACGGCGATAGCTGAGGGTGTTAGTCATTGAACTGGAAAGGTCTATCACAGAAAATAATCAATTTTCCTGATGGTAGCTCGCTGCCTAGCCTTTCAACAACTGAGGCAATGTCATCAAAAGTTTGGCCCCTCTTTCTCTTTGGCATTCTGACAAGGAAAATTACATTGGTATAAGTATTGAGATTACACCTAGGACAAGTTTAAGACAGTTAACTATATGGAATGTTATATGGAAAAATATCCCCTAGTGCCTCAAATAGTTTACCAAGCCAGACTGGGGTACATTCAGAATGAAATTGAGACCTGTTACATTCTACATAAATTACATCATTTTGAATTAAAATCTGCATGCAGAGGTTGACATTGAAGGTCAAGGAAATGGATTTAAAGTGAATTCTATTCTTTGAAAAAATAAAACCATATCCCCCCCTCTAATCAGTGATAATTTCTAAATACATGACTTGCCAAATCATGTCTAAGCAATGATTACTTCCAGGGAGGATGGAATTACGCTATCATTCATAACCAGTGGCCTGCAGGTATAAGCTACATAAGCAGTAGCTAGGGGGCCACCTACCATTATTATTAGGATTTATTTATTAAAGAATTCTATCACTTACTATTGTATTAGAATAGTAAAATACACAAGGTGAAATTGAGATTTGGTTATGAATCAGCAGCTGGTTATCAAATACACAGTAATACCTAACAAAAATGTGTGTTTGTAGCTCCCACAATGCAGTAATACCTAACAATAGAAAACACAATCTTAAAAATGTATAATAAATATCAGAACAAGTTGTGTAAGTTACTGAGTCACATGTCAGCTACAAACGTTTAGATTGGTAAATTAGTCTAGCCAGTTGTCTAAACTTCTAGTAATAATGCCCCAATACCGATTTTGTTAAGTCACTCTCACTCAGATATGGTTAACAAACGTAAGTCTTGGCAAAATGTGTAGAATTGCAGGAAATTCCCTGCAATACTGCTCCATGCCAAAAATGAGTCTAATTGCATGATTATAAATGTCTATTTCGCTCCACCGTCAGGGGGGGGGGGGGTGTAAAATGTTTTGCCAGCGAGGTGGGGGGGCACCCTAACAAAATCTCAGTTAGGGCCCCCAAAAGGCACTACCTGAGCCACTTGTGTGGGTTGTAGACTCCGTCTCATGCTACCACTAGAGTGAAAGCACCGCCAGCATTCAAAAGTGACCAAAACATCAGCCAGGAAGCATAGGAACTGAGAAGTGGTCTGTGGTCACCACCTGCAGAACCACTCCTTTATTGGGGGTGTCTTGCTAATTGCCTATAATTTCCACCTTTTGTCTATTCCATTTGCACAACAGCATGTGAAATTTATTGTCAATCAGTGTTGCTTCCTAAATGGACAGTTTGATTTCACAGAAGTGTGATTGACTTGGAGTTACATTGTGTTGTTTAAGTGTTCCCTTTATTTTTTTGAGCAGTGTATATGTTCAATAAACAGACGTTCAAAATTCGGAATGTAAAGCAAAAAATGACTGGAAAGTTCTTCAAATGCAGCTGTAGTGAATCAAGCATCTTGAGGTTACCTGATAGGTCAAAGGATATATTTTAAATGTTCTAATTTATTTAATCTTTATTTAACTAGGCATGATGAACTCAACAACATCGACACAGACAAGTTACCTGCTATATTTGGGAAACAGGATTAACACAGAGAGAACTTGGCAAAATACAATGTATGTTTCTGTAGTACGAGTAGGCTGGTGTATACAGTATCATCGGTAACAATTGTGTACAAGCCACCTAGCTAATAAAATATTGGGGCTGGCGGTCATTAGTTACATTTCAACCATAGCGATTCCCTAATTGGGGCGCAACAGAGTTCACCTGCGAATGCAGGAACACCGGAAATAATAACTAAACCAACGAACCAATGGTTGAGGCTACCGGAACGAAGAGACATTTTTCCGAATAAACGTGGTGAGTGAAAAACGTAATTACATAGCTCACTCTCTACCCGGTATCTCATTCTACCGTTATACGACTGTATGCGTTGTTTGTTGGCAAACTTGATATTTACTAAGTTTTTGGAACGGATTCCTGTTGGAACGTTCCACAAATTATACACGCCCCAATTTGGCTACATAAGCCTACTAACATTTACAATAGCAAAATCACAAGAATCACAAGAATGGCTTCAGATCAAATTCTACGTTGAGACCGAAGGGAGCAAGTGTCTTTAAAATAAAGATCCAGGCAGCCTCTCGTTTTAACAATAAATTGTCGAGGTCACCCCCTCCTAGGGAGGGTGACATGTTCGATGCCAATATAACGTAGAGACGAAATCGAGTGGTTTGCTTCCAAAAAGTGGGTCGCAACTGGGTAAGTCGAGGTTTTGCACCTAATGATGCTCCGAGATACGTACTTTTAATTCGCGCTTTGTTTTACCCAGATCACTTTTACCACAAGGACAAGCTATAAGATAAATAACTGTCTAAGTGGAGCAGGTGATAACACCTTTGATTGGGATCTGTTTCCCCGTTTGAGGGATCTACATTTTTAAGTGCCATTGCATTGAGCACAGCCATTACACTTGTAGTTTCCATCCAGTAGGGGCGGAAATAGACGTTGTGCAGGGATATCTTGGTGGTAAATCAGAGTTTACCAATTGATCTCTGAGGTGTCTGCCCTGCGAGAATACGACCAAGGGAAGGTCCGAAAACACATTATCGATACTATCATCGGATCTTTGAATGTGCCAATGTTTGAACGATACCCTTAATTTGTTCAGAGCACTTTGAATAGCGGGTAGTTAGAACGCAAGAATGCTTATTTTTTTGCTAGACTCACCTTGAAAAAGGTTATGTCTCGTTTTGTTTAGAATTTTCTCAATGGCAGTATTTATCTGACCATTTTTGTACCCCCTCTACTTGAATTTTCTTTGCGTTTCAGCCATATTTCTGTCAATCTCATTGTTTTTTTTAAATTATTTTGATTTGACAGAATTGGCTGTAGGGCAAACTGTTTTTCAAGGGAAGTGGGTGACAACTATCAGCCCTCAACAAACTGTTACGATCAGTAGGTTTCCTGTAAAGATCAGTGTATAGAACATTATCTTCACACAAGATCAGAAGATCAAGAAAACTGATTTGACGTGTATCAGATTGCATAGTAAAGCTCAAATGTTCAGAACAGGAGTTAAGAAAAGTATGGAATGCCTGGAGCTGTTTTGCATCACCCCTCCATAGAACAAAAATATCATCAATATACCGTTTCCAAATAATGATAGGCAAGAAAACATTTGAGAGGATTGAAAACAGACTGTTTCTCCACGTAACCACATACAAATTAGCATAGTTAGGAGCCATGGGGGATCCCATAGAGGTACTCTTCATCTGAATAAAGAAATCATTTAGAAACACGAAGTAGTTGTGTGTGAGTACTATTTCAGCGAATGTTATAATGCAGGCACTGGAAGGTAGTTCATTAGGGTCACGTTGCAGAAGGAAATGTTCCATAGCTTCAATACCGCCCTCGTGTGGAATATTTGTGTATAACGACTCCACATCAAAAGTAACTAACAAAGTATTCTCAGGGAGAGGATCAAGAGATTCAATGATAGAGATCATACTGCTGGTGTCCTTTACAAAGGAGGGGAGCTGTTCTGCGAGTGGTCTAATAAAAAAGTCAACAAAAGTCGATAGAGGGGCCGTTACTGCATCAATGCCCGCTACAATAGGGCGCCCTGGAGGTTTTGTAACACTCCCCATCTTTACAATCAATTAATCTATAAACCTATAAACCATGACAGTTTACAGTCTAGGGTAACGCCTAGTAATTTAGTCTCCTCAACTTGTTCAACAGCCAGACCATTAATTACCAGATCCAGCCGAGGTCTAGAACTTAGAGAATGATTTGTACCAAATACAATGAACTTAGTTTTAGAGATGTTCAGGACCAGTTTATGACTGGCCACCCATTCCAAAACAGATTGCAACTCTTTGTTAAGGGTTTCAGTGACTTCATTAGCTGTGGTTGCTGATGTGTATCTGGTTGAATCATCAGCATACATGGACACACATGCTTTGTTTAATGCCAGTGGCAGGTCATTGGTACAGCATACTTTACATGTTTGACATTAAAAAAGCTTCTTATTAAAGAAAACCTTTGAGCTCTATTAGATAGCTCTGAATCCACGATATGGTAGAGGTTGAAAAGCCATAAAACAAATGCGTTTTTTTTGCAACAGGTTATGATCAATAATATCAAAGGCTGCACTGAAATCTTGCAGTACAGATCCCACAATCTTATCAATGTCTTTCAACTGTTGGAATCGGCTAAGCTTTGATCATTGACATAGAACACAGTCTCATTTCCTATGTCAGAAGTTAATGGTTCTCTGAAAGACAGATGGCTTCGGAATGTGTTCGGGGGGGGTGAGAGGAGAGCAACGTGTGAAACGGGTGAGATAGATGGACATCTGTCGATTAGATGAAAGACTGGTTGAGGTCAGGAGGTGAGGACAGATTATTTTAAGGCAGTGATAAAGGTGTGTTATCCTGTTACCCTCTTTATTAGCTTCCCGTGGAGCAATAAGATGTAAGGATTGGAAAGGAGGAGTGTCTTAAGTAGGATGTATATAAACTGTGATGTGAGAAATGTTTTGCTGTCTGAATACAGCTGTACAGAACCTTGGGAAGAATTAAACTTGGTTAAGCTTCCCTAGTGTCTGTGGGTCATTTATTCTGGAAAAATAAGAACCTAACACAACCAATCATCAGTCATTTGTGTCAGTGCAGTACATGTTGAGTACCCTTCTCTATAAGCATGCTGAACGTCTGTTGTTAATTTGTTTACAGAGAAATAGCTTTGTGTTTGGTGAACCACCATTTTTTTCTCCCAACAGTTTGCTAAGAGCTGGCAGCAAGCTTATAGGTATGCTGTTAGAACCATTAAAGGGCGCTTTACGACTCCTGCGTAGGGGAATTACTTTGGCTTCTGTTGGCTCTGTTATTCTGTGCTCCGTTTTATTACTTAACAAATAAGGAACACTCGACGTGCACTTATAAATCAAAATACAGAAGTCAAAGATCACACATACAACCGATGTCTCTTCTGAGTTCTGCCCCATAGGAAAAGTCCAAGTTGCTTGTATCATGCTTGTAGTCAACCCCCTGTGATGTCATTACCTGCTACTCCTCAGACCAAGCCCATGCATACACAGCTATACAAACTTGCAAGAAATACAATAGTTCCAGTGTTTTCTAAGGCCTCAGGAGTAAACGCCACTCCCTCAAGTTGATTTATAGAGGTATGTCTGACTAGCCTCTTATCTATTCTACTCCCCTGCAGAGCTTTTTGTTTATCATTGAAATGCTTTCTCACAGACCCCACATTTCTTTATAAGAGGCACAGACTTAAAGACTGTGGAACAATTCTAAAACCTTACAATGAATATATATATATATATATATATATATATATAGTTAATCTGTAGTCTAGGACCATATAAATGTAGAGGGGGGGTCCCATAGCCCCTCCCCTTCTATTAATACAACATATTATAATACATTAAACATTTGGTGCAGCCCCTATCATGACCCCAATCATGACCCCATCACTTCCTTCTAGGCCTGAGGTGAAATACTTTCCTCTAGGCTCAGATTAAAGATATGACAAATAGGAGTGGCTATAGTCAGCTACCATCCTCAGTAGTTTTCCATCCAAGTTGTCAATGCCAGGAGGTTTGTCATTATTGATTGATAACAATACATTTTCCACCTCTCCCACACTAACTTTACAAAGTTTAAAGTTGCAATGCTTTTCTTTCTTTCTTAGTTTTTTTTAATGCATGAATACGATGGCTCACTGTTTGTTGTTGGCATTTCCTGCCTAAGTTTACCCACTTTGCCAATGAAGTAACCATTAAAATAATTGGCAAAATCAAATAGTTTTGTGATGATTCGATGAAATATGGAGTAGAATTTGTCTTTCTGCCCATAATTTCATTTAAAGTACTCCAATGTTTTTTTTCCATCATTCTTTATATCATTTGATCTTGGCTTCATAATACAGTTTCTTCTTTTTGTTGTTGAGTTTAGCCACATTTGCAGCCAGTCAGATGTGCAGCCAGACTTATTATCCACTCTTTTTGCAATATCTCTTTCAACCATACAGTTTTTCAATTCCTCATCAATCCATGGAGCCTTAACAGTTCTAACAGTCAGTTTCTTAACAGGTGCATGTTTATCAATAATTGGAAGAAGCCATTTCATAAATTCAAGTGCAGCGTCTGGATGCTCCTTATTAATCACATAAGACCAACAAAAAAATTTGACATATGGTGGGGAAATTACAAGATTGTTGTAATATTGTTACATCAAATGGTTATTTTATGCAACAGAATGTAGTGGTTCTCAATCCTGGTCCTGGGGACCCAAAAGGTTGCACATTTTTTGTTTTTGCACTAGACCCCTGATTCAAATCATCAAAGCCTTTTGATGAGATGATCATTTGAATCAGCTGTGTAGTGCTAGGGCAAAAACTAAAAATGTGCAACCTTTTGGGTCCCCAGGACCAGGATTGAGAACCAGTGGAATAGGCTTCTTAGAACTCTATTGTGTCTGTGTGAACTGAGAGGAGCTTCTGAGATTGAACTCTATCGATTTATGATGGTCTTGTCCTCTCTCGGAGCCCGCATTCCATAGAACGTTTGTGTAATGGGAGGTACCAGGGTGTGGATCTCTTATACAATATTTTAGGCCCAGCTTTTGGAACTTTGGCTTTCCTGGATATAGCCACTATATTGTGATCACTGCATCCAATTGGTACGGATACAGCTTTAGAAGAAAAGTTCTACAGTATTAGTAAAAATGTGATCGATACATGTGGGTAATCTTGTTCCCATATCGTGGATTCAGAGCTGTCTATCTAATAGAACTCAAAGGTGTTCTTTAATGGAAGCTTCTCTAATGCTCAGTCCCCTCCTGTACTCCCTGTTCACCCGCGACTGCATGGCCAGGCACGACTCCAACACCATCATTAATTTTGCAGACGACACAACAGTGGTAGGCCTGATCACCGACAACGACGAGACAGCCTATAGGAAGGAGGTCAGAGACCTGGCCGGGTGGTGCCAGAATAAAAACCTATTCCTCAACGTAACCAAGACCAAGGAGAAGATTGTGGACTACAGGAAAAGGAGGACCGAGCACGCCCCCATTCTCATCGACGGGGCTGTAGTGGAGCAGGTTGAGAGCGTCAAGTTTCTTGGTGTCCACATCAACAACAAACTAGAATGGTCCAAACACACCAAGACAGTCGTGAAGAGGGCACGACAAAGCCTATTCCCCCTCAGGAAACCTAAAAAGATTTGGCATGGGTTCTGAGATCTTCAAAAGATTCTACAGCTGCAACATCAAGAGCATCCTGACTGGTTGCATCACTGCCTGGTACTGCAATTGCTCGGCCTCTGACCGCAAGGCACTACAGAGGGTAGTGCGTACGACCCAGTATATCACTGGGGCTAAGCTGCCTGCCATCCAGGACCTCTACACCAGGCGGTGTCAGAGGAAGGCCCTAAAAATTGTCAAAGACCCCAGCCACCCCAGTCAAAGACTGTTCTCTCTACTACCGCATGGCAAGCGGTACCGGCGTGCCAAGTCTAGGACAAAAAGGCTTCTCAACAGTTTTTACACCCAAGCCACAAGACTCCTGAACAGGTAATCAAATGGCTACCCGGACTATTTGTATTGTGTGCCCCCCCCAACCCCTCTTTTTACACTGCTGCTACTCTCTGTTGATCATATATGCATAGTCACTTTAACTATACATTCATGTACATACTACATCAATTGGGCCGACCAACCAGTGCTCCCGCACATTGGCTAACCGGGCTATCTGCATTGTGTCCCACCCGCCAACCCCTCTTTTACGCCACTGCTACTCTCTGTTCATCATATATGCATAGTCACTTTAACCATATCTACATGTACATGCTACCTCAATCAGCCTGACTAACCGGTGTCTGTATGTAGCCTCACTACTGTATATAGCCTGTCTTTTTACTGTTGTTTTATTTCTTTACCTACCTATTGTTCACCTAATACCTTTTTTGCACTATTGGTTAGAGCCTGTAAGTAAGCATTTCACTTCAAGGTCTACACCTGTTGTATTCGGCGCACGTGACAAATAAACTTTGAATTGATTTAATGTCAAATATGTAAAGTATGGTGTACCTCAGGGCAGCTCTCTAGGCCATCTACTCTTTTCTATTTTTGACAATGACCTGCCACTGGCTTTAAACAAAGCATGTGTCCATGTATGCTGATGATTTAACCATATACGCAACAGCAACCAAAGCTAATGAAGTCACTGAAACACTTAACAAAGAGTTGAAGTCTGTTTTGGAATGGGTGGCCAGTCATAAACGGGTCCTGAACATCTCTAAAACTAAGAGCATTGTATTTGGTACAAATCATTTCCTATGCTCCTGACCTCAGCTGAATCTGGTAATGAATGGTGTGGCTGTTGAACAAGTTGAGGAGACTAAATGACATGACAGTTTACAATCTAAGGTAATGCCATGTTCAAAACAGATAGATTCAATGGATGTAAAGATGGGGAGAGGTCTGTCTGTAATAAAGAGATGCTCTGCTTTTTTGACACCACACTCCAAAAAGCAAGTTCTGCAGGCTCTAGTTTTGTCTAATCTTGATTCTTGTCCAGTGCTGCAAGGAAGGACGTAGTTAAGCTGCAGCTGGCCCAGAACAGAGCGGCACATCTTGCTCTTCAATAGACTGGCATGCATAGTATTTTTAAGAGGAGAGACTGACTGCATCACTTCTTTTTATAAGAAACATTAATCTGATGAAAATCCCAAATTGTTTACATAGTCAATTTACACACAACTCTGACACACACACTCTTACCCCATCAGACATGGCACCAGGGGTCTTTTCACAGTCCCCAAATCCAGAATAAATTCACGAAAGTGTACAGTATTATATAGAGCCATTATTGCATAGAACTCCGTTCCATCTCATATTGCTCAAATTAACAGCCAACCTGGTTTCAAAAAGCAAATAAAGCAACACCTCACGGCACAATGCCTCTCCCTTATTTTACCTAGATAGTTTGTGTATATGTAGGATACATGTGCCTTTAAAAAAAAATGTTTGTCGTTCTGTCCTTGAGCTGCTGTTGTCTACTAATGTTTTGTATTATGTCATGTTTTGTGTGGACCCCAGAAAGAGTAGCTGCTGCTTTTGCAACAGCTAATGGGGATCCTAATAAAATATCAAACAAGATTCTCTGGTCTGATGAAACCAAGATTGAACTCTTTGGCCTGAATGCCAAGTGTCACGTATGGAGGAAACCTGGGACCATCCCTACGACGAAGCATGGTGGTGGGAGCATCATGCTGTGGGGATGTTTAAGTGGCCGGGACATGAAGACTAGTCAGGATTGAGGGAAAGATGAATGGAGCAAAGTTCAGAGCGATCCTTGTTGAAAACCTGCTCCAGAGCGCTCAGGACCTCAGACTGGGGCGAAGGTTCACCTTCCAACAGGACAACGACCCTAAGCACACATCCAAGACAGAGCAGGAGTGGCTTCGGGATAAGTCTCTGAATGTCCTTGAGTGGCCCAGCCAGAGCCCGGACTTGAACCAAACCTAAGATCTCTGGAGAGACCTGAAAATAGCTGTGCAGCGACACTCCCCATCCAACCTTACAGAGCTTGAGAGGATCTGCGGAGAAAAATGGGAGAAACTCCCCAAATACAGGTGTGCCAAGCTTGTAGCGTCATACCCAAGAAGACTCAAGGCTGTAATCGCTGCCAACGGTGATTTAACAAAGTACTGAGTAAAGGGTCTGAATACTTATCTAAATGTGATATTTCCATTTATTATTTTCATAAATTTGCTAAAAAAATAAAATCTAAAAAACTGTTTGCTTTGTCACTATGGGGTATTGTGTGT